>NC_048592.1:17012500-17312500 GCF_013265735.2 Oncorhynchus mykiss
TCGCAAAGGAAGATTACATGGTCTGTGGTAACATTCCTACAGCCACCATTTTAAATCAATACCCAGGAGTGAGGGGAATGTGAGTGCATCATGCACATATCACTATTGTTGTCACAGACTTTCAAGTGTGTCTGTGTCTGCTGGTTCTATGCACAGTCAACAATGCCTCTATAGATAGATTTCTGTTTTTGTCAGCATCAGCACACGTTGGTGGCATTGACTGGTTTTGATGCAGTAGGTGAAATTACATTTTCTATTCTCCAAAGACAAATCACTTAGACAATATATGTTCTCACCAATCCGCTACAAGTGTGTGTGTGTGTGTGTGTGTGTGAGTGTGTGTGTGTGAATGCTTTTCTTTAGTCTGTGTGTGTGCAATTATTTTCTCTCGGTGTGTGTGTGCATCTCTTCTGTGTGTGTGTGCATGCTTTTCTTGTGTGTGTATTTGTGTGTGTGTGCATGCGCAAGCATCCATGTGTCTGTGTGTGTACATCGTACACCAGTACATTTACTCTGTACTGGTACTCCCTGTATATAGCCATGTTATTTGTACTTTTTTATTTGTATTAGTTATTCAGTGTGTATTTATTCCTCGTGCCACTATTTCAAATCTATTTCTTTAAAATGTGTTATCTTTAACTCTGCATTGTTGCTAATGGACTCGTAAGTAAGCATTTCACTTTTAGTCTACACCTGTTGTCTACGAAGCAGGATGACAGCTACAATTTGATTTGATTTAGGTTGAGTGTGTGTGGGTATACAGTATTTGTCACACAACGTTGCCGCATGCAATATTTTAAGTCTTGTCTGAGTGATGGCATTCACTGCTTGTTTTTGCGTTGTTATTGAGATCCGAATGCAACAGCTTGGTTGAATAAATTGTTCCTACTTCCATATGTTCCCTACAGCTTGCTTTTCTTCCCGCAGTAAAGTTGACATGAAGTGTGGACACGTCATAGATATTTCCCCGAGTTTGGATCAGAATCAGAAGAGAGTAGGCAGATGTTGCTTATTGTTCTTTGTCCACCTCTGCCTGTAAGAATGGAGCCACACTAATACAGATGTCCACAAGACAGCTTTTATTTTCAAAACAGAATTGCTATGGAAATGACATGCTTTGGGGGTTTTGCATAGTTTCACTGTTTGTATTTGGTGGTGTCTGTCAGAGTGCATTTCCCCTCTCAAAATCTACTGCAGTAGATACAAGGGTCTGTCTTTATAGTTGGAATAGTAACAGAAGGCTGGACACTAACTGCAGGCTTCACATGTAGCCTGTCATAATTGTTATAATTGTTATATAAACCCTGCATAATTGTTTCTTGCAGTACAATGATAGACCTACTGTTAATTTTGTCTCGTGAACAGGAGTGGAGAAATATGATTGATTTCTTTCAGCATCTGCAGAGAATGGGAATGTGCGTTTAGTGTTTTGTAGCCTAAACGTGCCATTTTTTTCAGCGACATAAAAACGGACAGTATTTCATTTTCAACCACATAAAATATGCATCCAACACAAAGTGTGTCATTTGTTGTGTTATTGTGGGTTAGACACTGTGGTCAGTGTTGTTGTGTTGTTGTGTTGGTAATAGACAGTGCTCCGTGTTTAGTTGTGTTGTGGATTAGAGACAGTATCATTGTGCTGTAGATTAGAGACAGTATCATTGTGCTGTGGATTAGAGACGGTATCATTGTGCTGTGGATTAGAGACAGTATCATTGTGCTGTGGGTTAGAGACAGTATCATTGTGCTGTGGGTTAGAGACAGTATCATTGTGTTGTGGGTTAGAGACAGTATCACTGTGTTGTGGGTTAGAGACAGTATCATTGTGTTGTGGGTTAGAGACAGTATCATTGTGCTGTGGGTTAGAGACAGTATCATTGTGTTGTGGGTTAGAGATACTGGTCAGTGTCCATGCCTCACAGTGACAGTAAAATAACACGTTATTGGCACATGTAGGGAAGGTCAATCCCGATCATGACCGGCGACAGGGCCAGGGCCATGTGGTATCGGTCAACATGGAGAGAGCATGTACAGAGAGAGAACGAGGACAGAATAAAGCCTTGATGGTGCCTCTCCTTTTCCCTTCTGTCTGTGGAATGTGTACGCCTTTCTTCTCTTTCTCAATTGGATGCTGGAGGGAGTCAGAGGTTATGTTTTGGTCCCGTCGAGGAAAAGGGCAACGTTACAAGTCCTGTTTCAATTAAGTCTGAGAGACGGAGCCGGCGACGCTATTGCTCAGGGGAATAGATGGCACAGGACGAGACCATACATCATTCGCTTATATGCAAACACTTCACCCTCATCACTGACATTTACTCAATCCTAGACTATCTACGTCTCTCAACTACAGTGGGTGCGTCGTCATTTTGTTTTCACGGGATGTGCCCGAAGTGTTGGGTCAGCAGCTTGTTCAGTCACAGTGAGGAGGCATAGGATGAGGATCCTTCAGACAGACTAGTCCAGAATCTGCACATACAGTAGGTGACTGCCTGCCTGCCTGCCTGCCTGCCACGTTGCTCACAGACCTCCTGAGCAGAGAGAGGGAGAGAGAGACTGAGTTGAGATTTTCTCTTAGAGCACAAATGACACTCTGAAGTCGGTCTCACTCCACTAACGTTTTCATTGGCTGACAACGATATTTCCAGGGTAGCCGTCGTCTGCATATATAAATATATTTTCTGCACCATTTAGTTACTGTATTGCAGGATTTCATGAAATGGTTGTCGTGTCATATACACCTTAAATATTTGATGTTTACCACGAGATGAGTTCCATCATTACATGGATGAACTCTGGGATTTGGCTTGGCATCGGATAGAAGCAGACTGTATGCCATTTGATACGGGTTCATATGAATCCATAATATGGAAATAGTATGAATGACTATTACAGTCAAGAAAATGCTATGAAAATCAACAGCTAACACAGACCGTCTGTGTCATATAGGCTGACTGTCAAAAAGAACCCTGCTTTGGCTCGGTAACACATTTGAGTTTGCCTTGATAAACACACCTTTTTCACCTCACCATTTTGTATTTGTCATTGCATTATCGTTGTCATATTTAGGTGAGGTGATTTGAAGTGGTGCAAAGGTTGCGCGTTCAACCATAGTTCAACCATGTCTCCATCTGTGCCTAGTACAATAATATTAATGCATTTATTGATGTCCAACATGGTCAATATGGCACTAGGCAGATGTGCTGTACTCAAAGGATCCATAGCCACTTTTTCTGCTTTTACAATCCAAATGTCATTACCCTAACGAAAACCAAGTGAGTGCAACTAGGCCATACTAGAGCGTCAGAGTTTTGTTGTTGTGAATATGAATGAAGAATAATTATTCAGTATCTATTCATATTAATAAAATAAAAAGATAAGAGCTGCACTCATTTGGTTTAAATAATTCAAGTGAAAGACAGGGTAGATTCACTATTCGTCTTTATTCTCCTCTACTTTAAGCTTTATTCATCTCTAATGACAGTTTTTTCTTTATAAGCCCCCGATATTTTAGTCTCTTTTTTTTTTTTTTTTTTACAATTAATGATCTGTGGTATAACACCCATTAGCACTTTTCTAGTGTGACACAAAACTATGGCTAGTATTATCATTAAGGAAATGATGATGGAGCCATAGAAATACCATTAACTTGGCTGTCAGTGTTCTTGACATGCGGGAAGCTGGGGCTCAGTGAGTTGTGCTGGGCTTGTCTGGGTGCCACGGGAGCTGGCCGATATCTCCTCTTATTTCATGGCATGTGTCTCTCCTGTTGTCATGGCTTGTCTGACTGCTGGGGAGATGGTGTCTGTCTCCCCCCCCCCCCCCCCCCCATCTGCTGTCAGTGATTGATTTCCTGATGCATTTGTTTGTCTAAAATACATATCATGTATTGTACATTATCATAATATCCAATATCCATAATATTAGTATGATTATTTATCCTTTGATAGTATTATTATTTCCAATAAGGTATTATTTGATTTCAAACTACTTCAGAATTACTACTCATATTCATAACTTGTTGACATGATAAAGTACATGAAGGATTACAAACGTTATGCCATATGATTAACACACAGCTTCTCCATTGCAAATTGTTTATGACACTAATCAGCACCTGTTCAAATAATGCTCATTAAGAAAGTTATTCATCATGTGCAGTGTGTGTCCTCTCCCCTCCTCTCCCCCTTGTACTAATTGAGGAGGTTTGACCTGGTGACCCCAGCTAAATTGAGTTGTAGTCCCTGTGGCGAGAGTCTCCTTCCTGGTCAGTCAGGGCCGATTACACAGCCATTGTGCTCCACACTGTAATGTCCAAGCTCACTGTAACCAACCAGATGAGTCACACTGTCGCAGCTCACATATACAAGAACAGACAGACTCAGGGCGGTGTGTGTGTGTGTGTGTGTGTCTATCAGCCCTTCTTCTCTCAGACAGACAGACAGACAGACAGACAGACAGACAGACACGCAACAGGAATTCATTTGATGGATTAGAGCAATTGATAACCCGACTGCAGTGCGTAGCGCCCATTCACTTCTTCATTAGAATGTGTTCTGTTTGGCACATTTGTTTCTACATTTATTCACAAGAATACTGTATTGACTGAAGCTGTTACTGTGGACGTCTGTCCATAAGTCTTATTCTTGGTGTTTTTCTTCTACCGATTGGTAATTAATTTGTAGATTACATTTTGAAGGATCGAGTCCTGCCATAGGATTGCCAATCTCTCCTAAATGGCCATCATGTTTGTTAGTTCGTATGTGTTAATCAGTGGACCTTTAACTCTTCAACACTTGTTGTCAGATGACATTATTTCTGTTACACGTATAAAAATCCAAGGAACAGTGTTGATTTGGTCCCATGTGTTGTATCAACAAAACATTGCAGCATAATTATAAATGCAGTGTGTTACTGGCAGAGTGACACAATGTACCTTGTCAAATTAATGAACTGATAGCTGTGTTGCTGAAGTGATATTCCGTATGTATGCTGTTCTATATTCATCTACGTAATAGATTCTGTCTTATTGAGATGGTTATCAGGCAGCTCTAGTATACATTAATTCAATTAGCCAGATGTATTATCATACATTTTCGTTGAAAATTGCAGCAATTGCTGGTGAAATGTGTATTTTTGTTCGTTGCTGAGGGATTTTCGTTACATTTATAGAGCGTTACCATGGGTCAATTATTGTGTATCTGACAGGCTAGATCGGATGACCAATGGCCCACGTAGGTAGCAGCCTTTCAAATCCATTAAAACTTCCCATGGAGTGATGGGACAACAATTTTACAACAAGAATGTAAATTGCTTGTTTTGTTTAATTGGCCAAAACTTTTAATAAGTTCACAGTGGTGACAAATCATCGACTCATGGCTGACACTCCTGTAATGTATAAGTTTGGATGGCATTGTAAAATGGAATTTTCTGCCTCAACTCACTTATCTCGCCAACAGGGACAGTAATCAAAATGAACCACCCCCCCACTCACACGCACACACACACACGCACACACACACACACACACACACACACACACACACACACACACACACACACACACACACACACACACACACACACACACACACACACACACACACACACACAATCCCTCCACCCAACCAAGGTCTGTACGAAACACGAGGGCTTTATTAGTAACCCCCCTCTATCCTGGCCCATTTAAATGATGCTGGATGCAAGGTGCTCAACAGCGCTGGAGAAACTCATTAGACTCACAGGGACTCAGGCTCACTCACTAAGGCATGTATGTCTCCACAGGACGAGTCGAGGCTTCTGCACTGGTGAGACAAAAAGATAGAGACACAGTTATCTATGTGCGGTGGCTCTAAGGGGACTTTATCACTGTGTCCATATACTACAAATACCTAGGTGCCTAGTTAGACTGTAAACTCTCCTTCCAGACTCACATTAAGCATCTCCAACCAAATATTACATCTAGAATTGGCTTCCTATTTCGCAACAAAGCATCCTTCACTCATGCTGCCAAACATACCCCCGTAAAACGGACTATCCTACCGATCCTTGACTTCGGCGATGTCATTTACAAAATAACCTCCAACACTCTACTCAGCAAATTGGATGCAGTCTATCACAGTGCCATCCGTTTTGTCACCAAAGCCTCATATACTACCCACCACTGCGACCTGTATGCTCTCATTGGCTGGACCTCGCTTCATATTTGTCGCCAAACCCACTGGCTCCAGGTCATCTATAAGTCTTTGCTAGGTAAAGCCCCTCCTTATCTCAGCTCACTGGTCACCATAGCAGCACCCACCCGTAGCACCCACTCCAGCAGGTATCATCCCAATCACTGGTCATCCCCAAAGCCAACTTCTCTTTAGCTGCCTTTCCTTCCAGTTCTCTGCTGCCAATGACTGGAACGAATAGCAAAAATCACTGAAGCTGGAGTCTTATATCTCCCTCACTAATTTTAAGCATCAGCTGTCAGAGCAGCTTACCGATCATTGTACCTGTACACAGCTCATCTGTAAATACCCCACCCAACTACCTCATCCCCATATTGTTATTTTTTTTTTGTTCCTTTTCACCCCAGTATTTCTATTTGCACATTCTTCTTCTGCACATCTATCACTCTAGTGTTTAATTGCTAAATTGTAATTATTTTGCCACTATGACCTATTTATTGCCTTACCTCCCTAATCTTACTACATTTGCACACAATGTATATAGATTTTTCTATTGTGATATTGACTGTACATTTGTTTATCCCATTTGCAACTATGTGTTGTTTGTGTCGCACTGCTTTGCTTTATCTTGGCCAGGTCGCAGTTGTAAATGAGAACTTGTTCTCAGCTGGCCTATCTGGTTAAATAAAGTTATACTTTTTTTAAAACTCCTCGTCCTTTCCATGTTAGTGATGTGTTTAACAAATGAACTAACAGAGCTCTGACCAATTAAAAGCCTTTTCTATTCACTGAAATTGGATAGATGGTTTCTGACTCAGGTAGGAGTGCAGACCTCTTGTTCTTCCTTTTGTGGAATCAAACACATTTCCTAAACACGGCACGTCATAAAGACAGATTTTTAGAATTCCTTTACATGCAACTCTTGTTCAATATTGTCCGGTGGTTCGAGACATCGCTACTCCTATCTCTTTCTTACTCTCTTGGAAAAAAGGTTCCAAAAGGGTTCTTCATGGAACCCAAAAGGGTTCTTCAAAGGGTTCTCCTATGGGGACAGCTGAATAACCATTGTAGTTTCTAGATAGCACATTTTTTTCTAAGACTACCATTTTCAGAAGAAGCTGCTTGACACCACTCTCTACATTGACTCCAGCCCCCCTTAGAGGAAGTGGCTAGGATCCCTGCCTTAATTATGCAAAGTATGGGATATTTGGTGTCTTTTTTTTTAAGTGTCGCTAGCTGGTTTCTGGCGTTGGCAGTCACACTGCCACTCTCCCCCTGCCGGGAGGTCCTGTCAGGCTCCCCTTTCTCTCTGCTGAAGGGAAATGAAAGGTTGAGAAGGCATAATGGAGAATGCATTTCAACTGCAGGGGAGGAACGATGAGACGTCAGAAGTTCTCGGTGAGACCCTAATTTTACAGGGAACAGGTGGGAGAGTCTTTTGTTCTCTTCCCGCTGCTGAAATCCATTTAGTACCTTGTACTTGACATGCCGCAAGCAACTCTTTTCCCCCCTACCTGTCACCTAGTTCAAAGCAGACCCCCTGTGAAAAAAAAAGGTTCCTACCTTTTGAACAGGCTAAAGTCATGTTTGTCAAGGCCAATGCCAATAATACCACATCGTGTCAGAAGGATTGGTTGCCATGTAGCTAATGAATTAGTCGGAGCGCTGTTTAAACCATCACTCCTTTGACAAGCACTCAGTTACAAACGAGTCACTGACTGACTGAGGCCTGAGCTGAATGCACGGTCCTGCATTCAGAATCGCACAAATATGCCACATTTAGGTGCATGTTGTGAACTGTCCTTGGACGCATATATTAACACAGTCTTTCAAAACTACAACATAGAAATCCAATTATAAATATCTTAGAATCTGATAAATTGTTAATATCACTGTAGTATCAATGTTACAAAAACACTTGCTAATTCATATACTGTGAAGTGCTTTAAAAAAAAGTCAGTATGTACTGTATATTTGTTCAGAAACTTTGTTTAAAATGCAGTGTTTTTAGATGTGTGACAATACCATTTTGCCGAAGCGTATGTGTTAGTCTATATCGCCTGTCTAATACCTTGGGCGTTATTTTGTCTCAGAAACCTCCGCAGTCATCAAGGCGTTTTTCAGTTGGTCACTGTTGATGTTGGGAGAGGGTTTCTTGGGAGAATTGTATAATTCATGTGGTCATTACTCAGTCCTATATGTTACTTACGCGGGTGACTGCTCGCCATGTTGCCAAACCTCGTCCATCTGAAAGGCTTGTGTGGATTCCCAAAGCACTGGTTGAGCTGTTAAAATCTCCTGCAGTTTCCGTACAGAAAAGCCGTAACAGTAAATAATAAGACATCTGTAACAAAGAAGGGAAAGAAAGTCTCAATGTGTCTGACAGGCGTAAACCTGTTGTAGGTTTTTTTGTCGTTGTTGCTGTTAACCATTTCTTTCCCCTCTCTCTTTCTTTCTGGCAGTAGAAGACAATGTGACAGAGGAGCAGCACAGTCCTGGGCAGAGTGCGATTCCGAGCGGTAAATGCTCCATTTCATATTTCATCATTTTGGGTGAACCAGAATCTGGCCTTTCAGGAGATGTTGAATATGGCAATTCTCCTTTAAGGGCAGGAAGCAGTGATTCAAGTGTAATAATGTCAAAATACGTTCAGTACTTACTGGTGTTTCTCTGAGAAACTATAGTCAACACTGCCGTCACGGCCGGTAATATCAGTAATATAATTATTTTTTTTGCTGGATTTGATACATGCGCACTTGGTAAAAAACAATACTTTGATTCCTTCCAGACAAGGCATTTTTTCAGTTGCACGTAACTTTTTATTTAGATGTACATACTACTGACTGTGACGGCAGTAATGACGATAGAATGTATTTTGACATTATTACGCTTGAAAAGCTGGCGAATGGCAGGTTGAATGGCTGCTTCCTGAGCCCAAAGGAGCATCGCCATATTCAACGTCTCCTGTAAGGCCAGATTCTGCTTCACATTCTGGACTGGAAAGTGGAGCGTGTGTGTGTGTGTGATCTATCGTCTTTCCAGAGAGGAATGAAGTGTATTTCAACCACTCGGATATGTTACTGCTCCTTGTGTGTTGGCTCACCTGTGTGTGTGTGTGTGTGTGTGTGTGTGTGTGTGTGTGTGTGTGTGTGTGTGTGTGTGTGTGTGTGTGTGTGTGTGTGTGTGTGTGTGTGTGTGTGTGTGTGTGTGTGTGTGTGTGTGTGTGTGTGTGTGTGTGCGCGCGCGTGTGTGTGTGTGTGCATGTCTGTTTGAGAGAGCGTTGAGAGAGCGTTACATCAGATGCTGTGAAATGCATGCATTGTGCGTGTATTGTATTCACGCCTGTGTATGTGTGTGTGTGTTCACGCCTTTGTTTCCCAACCTCAGATAGAGGTAGAATACAGCTCACAGAGCAGATGAATGTGTCCTGTCTGCTGGTGTGGCATTCACCGTATGCCCTCCAGGAACAGAGCAGTAATCCAGGTCAGGCTCACAGAGAGCCCACTATGAATGAAGCCTGCTCCTGATCACGCGACCGTTCTTTCATTTCATTTGTCTCTGCGAAAGGTTAAGTCTCATGTGTGGTTATTTTAAACCTGATATGGATGGCTTTGCCCAGCAGGCTGAGGACTCTGGGTTCTCACAGTCACACACACTGCCTGGCACCTGGCGGTAGAGTCAGTTGTGTTTACCCACCTATCTCTCGCTCTCTGGGCCCCTTCAGACAGAGATATGATATCCCCATGCAGAAACTGGAAACACAAGGGATGTTTCACTACAGTATGTCTGTGGGGATGGGTCCGTTTATTGGTTTTGCAAGGTGTCTGAGAGGAGGTCTCTTTCCTTCAGCCCCCTCCCACAGATCAGTGTTTACCACTCTCCATCATTCGTCTTAGGCTATCGTTTTTGCGTGAGTGTTTCATCCAGGCCCATGTCAGTCTAGTCTGCAGTTGTAGTATTTTATATTAATTCCTGGGTGTTGCTTAACGTTTGGTAGATAAGCAGGGTCTGTATGTTGTTGGTTACACGTTGGTTGGTGTTTGGTAGAGGTAGAGATCCAGGCTCTGAGGGAGTTGGTTGGGGAGACAGGCAGGCTTCGTCCTCAGCCACCCCAGCAGAAGTAGATGAAGCGCTGGGCTTATGAGCCCATGTTTCCCCTGGTTCCCTGGGAGACCTTCTGTCATCCACAGCCAACGGCGGGCTAATGAGAGCCCCTGATTACAACGACCCCCTCAGACACGCACACCCGCCTCTCTCTCCTCTCCTCCGCACCTCCTCCCTCTAGCCGCCATCTCCAGAGTGAAGGGAGAGAGACAGCAGCGACACGATCGATGTTTGCCTGTGGAGAAATCAAGAGTGTGCACAAATTAATTTCTCACTTTTCTCATTTGAGTTCGTCTGGTTGTTTTTCTTTGAACCCCCTCGTCAGATGCAGTGTAAAGAATCCTAGTAGAAGTTGCAAAACTTTACCACGATATAGGAGCAGATTACTGTTTTGAATAATTTGTCACAACTTTCATGTAAATTCACCTTCAGAATGGCTCTGGATTGGATAGCTGTTGTTTTAGTGGCTCCTGACCAATTCTGCTGTTTTGTGTATTTTCTTTTAGCTTTTTTTGCACATCATGTCTTGGACATCGTTTCTTAAGACCGACAAGAGCTTCTGGACATCAGAACAGCTAATCTTCTATATAGATTAATATTTCTGCTTCAACGAGTTGGCGGCGCAGGACATACTGCTCACCCAGGACCAGACTCCACAGACCGTCAAAAAGCCATCAATGAAGTCACCCCATTGTTTCCTATGAGAAATACCGCTATGACCTCCGACGAGCCATCAAACAGACAAAGCGTGAATACAGGACTAAGATTGAATTCTACGACACCGGCTCTGACACTCGTCAGAAGAACGCCAAGGCAACCTGTCTAAATGACTATCGTCCGTAGCACTCACATCTGTAGCCATGAAATGCATTAAAATGCTGGTCACAGCTCACATCAACACCATCATCCCAGACACCCTGGACCCATTCCGATTCACATACCGCCCCAACAGATCAACAGATGACTCAATCTCTATTGCGTTCCACACCGCCCTCTCCCACCAGGACAAAAGGAACACCTACTGTATTTGAGTACACCATTGTGCCCTCCAAGCTCATCACCAAGCTAAGGACCCTGGGACTGAACACCTCCCTCTGCAACTTGATCCAGATCCTCTAAAAGTTATACAGCTGCCCCATTGAGAGTCTCTTGACTGACTACATCACCACTTGGAATGGCAACTGCTTGGCGTAAGACTGCAAGACACTACAGAGGGTAGTGCGTACGGCCCAGTACATCACTGGGGCCGAGCTCCCTGCCATCCAGGACCTCTATACCAGGCGGTGTCAGAGGAAGGCAATACAAATTGTCATAGATTCAAGCCACCCAAGTCATAGACTCTTCTCTCTGCTACTGCACCGGCAAGTAATACCATTGAAGTCTGGAACCAACAGGACCCTCAACAGCTTTTACCCCCAAACCATAAGACTGCTAAATAGTTTGTTAAATAGTAGACCAAATAGCGACTGGGACTATCGCCGTTGACCCTTTTTGCACAAACTTTTTTGGGATTCATCACATACGCTGCTGCTACTGTTTATGATCTATCCTGTTGCCTAGCTACTATATTCCTTGTTGCATATCTACCTCAGTTACCTTGTACCTCTGCACATCGACTCGGGACTGGTACACCGTGTGTATAGCCAAGTTATCTCTACTCGTTGTGTATTTATTATTCGTTTTATTATCACGGTATTACTTTTCTATTATTTCTCTATTCCTTTCTCTCTGCGTTGTTGGGAAGGGCCCGTAAGTAAGCATTTCACTGTTAGTCTACACCTGTTGTTTACAAAGCATGTGACAAATATTAGCATTTTATTTGAATTGGATTTGATTTGACCTGCCATGTGGTGCCTTCAGAAAATACTAGTTTTGGACCAATGATCAAGAACGGTATGAGTTTAAAACCCAACAGCATAGGATCTTATGGTTAAACCACTTCCCATTGTGCCCAATCAAGACCCTTTGGATGTAAAAAAAAACAAACAAACAAAACAACTGAAACAATGGATCAGCTTATTTTCGTGCTTGTAGGCCACTGATCAGTGATTGACGTGTTCACACTACCCATTAAGGCTTTGACCAGCCCCTAGCTGAATCAGACGTGGTGTGTCGAGTGCTTGGCTCATAAGTAGAACCCCAGCAGTGTTCCTCTATGAGCCTGTATGTTCATTGTGTCTTACAGCCAGGTACCCAGCGTATTATTATTCTATACGCCACACTTATGTCTGATGTGTAGCAGAATAGGAAAGGGGGAAATGATAACAAAAGAGGTTCTCTGGTAAAGAGGAAAGCCAGCATTATAGTTAGCTAGTGCGGAGGGCAGGAACAGTATTATATGGGAGATTTAATGAGGCAGAGTGCTTTTTTACCCGGAGAGAAGGCTTAAGATCCACAGCTTGGCTTTACCACAGCCTCCACTGCCTGTGTGTAATTATAACCACATGCTCCACATTCTTTCTTCTCCCTTTTATGTACACTTTTCTTTTACTCCTGACTGTGGCTGGTTGGGGCCATTTTGTGGGAGAGTTTGCCTGCTCCAGTTAAAAGTGGAGTGGACTGAGCTCTGGGTGTGAGGAAGAGGGTGTGTGTGTGTGTGTGTGTGTGTGTGTGTGTGTGTGTGTGTGTGTGTGTGTGTGTGTGTGTGTGTGTGTGTGTGTGTGTGTGTGTGTGTGTGTGTGTGTGTGTGTACACGCTTACATGCGTGTCTGTGCAACCATGTTTGTGCATACGTGCGCGTGTGTGTGTGTCTGTAGGAGAGTGTGTTAGATCTGAGGGGTTTTCTGGGTGGCGAGGTACTTGTTACTGTAGTGCAAGCTAGTGGTAGCGTAGCGTCAGCGGAGGAGGGCTAAACCAGCCACAGATCAATGCACTGCAGGGCTCTCTACATACAGCAGGAAGAGGAAGGGACTCTTTCACTCCAGCACTTCTCAAATCATATTCTCTATTATTAATTTCCTTTGTTGTTTGACTGCACTAATGGCATGGCAAGGCGCTTCGTTCAATAGTATCACTCCCTGAGAGAGAGAGAGAGAGAGAGAGAGAGAGAGAGAGGGAGAGAAGCTAAGAAATCAGCGAGAGAGAGAGAGAGAGAAGCTACAAAATCAGAGAGAGAGAACCTAAGAAATCAGAAAGAGAGAGAGAGAAGCTAAGAAATCAGCATGAGAGAGAGAGAGAGAAGCTAAGAAATCAGCAAGAGAGAGAAAGAGAGAGAGAGAGACACAAGCTAAGAAATCAGCAAGAGAGAGAGAGAAAGAGAAGCTAAGAAATCAGCAAGAGAGAGAGAGAGAGAAGCTAAGAAATCAGCGAGAGAGAGAGAGAGAGAGAGAGAGACAGAAGCTAAGAAATCAGCAAGAGAGAGAGAGAATCATAATTTAAGGATTCTAATCGTGTTCTTCATTCATTGCCTTTGATTTCCTTTCCTTTGTGTTCGCATATCGTTTTTCTATGTAACGATTTAACGGCGAATGATGCTGTGTTACCTGTGATATGTGGTGCTTCCTTGATCATATAAGCTACTGGGTTGTTGTTGTTGTTTGTTCTAACTCCTCCAGTTATAGTTTTGGCAGCTTTTTCTCTTTCATAAAGATGCTGCATGTTGATTTGTGACGTACAGATGTTGGATCTTAATTTGAACAGTATTGTCACAGCAAAATAATCTGGGCCTATTAGCTGGCCAAAATTTGGCTACATGAAAAGTGCAATACTGTTCATATAACGGTGTGTTAGTGCAGGTTTTCAGTGCATATATGTAAATCATGAAGCTCATCTGCATTTCCTGCGGTGTGGGAAAATTCTCAGCAACAAAAGAGTGATCAAATGAAGATCCTACATCTGTATTATGTTAAGCTAAGAAAACAATGTGATTGTAAATATATAATAGCTACGGTATAAACAACTCTATACTTGCTTTTCAAAATGAAGTCATACGGTCAATTTCTCCAATAACACCTTGAATCTACACCCAAAGAACTCAGACACACACATGCAGTCAAATAAGCCATGAATCTGATCTCATTGCATTGCATGACGATCTGATCTAGGACTTGCTAAAAAACATTCTGTCCTGTAGCCTCTCCATGTTAACACATGACAATCTTGAGTAATGTGGTTTCAGTTGATCTCTCTGCTCCCAGCGTCTCAGAGCTAGATCATGACACGGCTTTAATGATCTGGGATCAGTGGACGTGACGGGCTAATGGAGGGACCCCAAATCCCATACAGCCACACAAAGGAGAAGAGGAGAGCATAGAGAGATAGATACACTCTGAGGCTTTCACATGTGGCATTAGACTGTACTGTAATGTGGCTGGCTGTGTGACCTATATTGCAAGTGATCTCCCTCTCTTCTCTCTCCAAAAAAAAAATCAAAAGTTTTAGATTTTTAAATAATGAGGTGGCGGAAGGAGGCATCCGTGTGAAGGTTGTTCAATCTTAATGTCCTCCTATTGCTGACAGCCCTCCACACTCTGATAAAGGAGCTTGCACACCTTTGATCAGGCCTGCCGACATGTGTCGACAGAAGCTGCGCGCGCTGGTTAAAATAAATTCTTCATTTGAACTTGGGGGGTGGGTGGTGGGGGGTTTAGGATAGCGAAGTAGGGGAGGGCCGGGGAGGGAGGGACCATCTACAAGATCTGAATCTCTTGGAAATGAGAGAAAATGAGTATGGAGATGGATGAAAAGATAATGACGCTTGCTTTCAGCTCTGAGGTCTTTCGCTGCACAAAGAAGGACTCATATTGAACTTTATTGGAACTTGACAGTACAGTACAGACGGAGCAGGAGCGGGGCGAGAGCATGGCAACACCTTGGGTGATATTTACTGCAATGTCTTCACCCTTTATGTTGTGGATGGATATGAATGAATTTGAGTTCAAAATAACCGAGAGCCCTCCAGTGAAGCATTGAAAGAGCTATAGTGTCAGACAAATTCCGTCGAACTCTCAGAAAACATCTCCCTGTCTCTCGTGCCCCTTTGCTCTGCTTCTCTCGATATCTCTTTCTCTCTCTCCATCTCTGTCTCTCCATCTCTCTCTCTCTCTCTCTCTCTCTCTCTCTCTCTCTCTCAACCCCCACCTCTTCCTTAATTTCTCTCTTTACCTCTCCCTCCCTCCTCTCCTCTCCTTCCCCTCTCCCCATTGCCAGTACGGCCCCACCTGTCTCTCTAAGTGCTCAGTAGGGGGGACGTGGGGGGCCCGGCTCTGCTGGAGCCCTGCTGGTTCCCTGGTTTGGGTGAAGGAGAACATCAATTAAAACATTATAAATATTTAAGAGCAGATCTATTCAATAATATGAAGGTGTGGGGTTCAGGGGGGTTTGGGGGCCTGCGACCAACAAGATATAAGTTGCGGAATAATAAATGTACTTCATTAGACAGCCTAGAGGGAGAGGGATGAGAATGGACCCCAGGAAGGCATTTCTGGGCAACTCAAAATGGCGTCAATCGCTGTCCCCGAATTTCACATTTTGATTTAGTATCATCTATGAGCTTTTAGCTCCAAATCGTATCCTCTGTAGCTTTTTGAAAATGTATAGACAATGCATGCAGTTTATTATGTAGATGGTTTTTGTCGTCTTATTGAACAAATATCCAGATATCCACCTAACCTCAACATATGGATTTTGTGTATTAAATACAGATTAAGGCCTTTTTTTCCCCATCTCATGAATTCTGATGACCCTGATGACCCTATACTGATGTGAGCAATGAGCATCCATTAAAACTCAGAACTTACCTCAAAATGCAAATACCTCCACACCAATGGAAGCCAAAAATGGCCACTGCAGCACAAAACCATCTGAAAAATCTTCATATTCCACAAATCTATGCTATCTCCTGTGTGTGATTGTCAGCCCCTCCAAGCAGCAGTAGATGTATTGATATTCTGTCCAGCCTGTAGAGACCTGGTATAAGAGGATGTCATGATCTGATGGATTACTGTACGAGACTCCGAGAGGCTCAGAGAGGCCCAGGATCCTCGGTATTGATCTGGTGATGTGGTAGGCTTCTAATCCCTGGTCCTGGGATGGCCGTGACCTTGTAATGTCACTGTCAAGCCCCCCAATGTTCAGCACTTTACCCAGACAACAACAGATCAGAGGGGGGACTATGGGGTCCGTCTGCTCTACAGAGAGCCATGACCCCGGATTAGATCCACATTAGTGGTGTCAAATCTTGTGTTTTCATAGGATAATTTAAGGTTGTATTTTTAGCCTTTTGTGCTGTGCATTCCTAAATGAGTAACCCAAAACATAATCTGACTTCATTTACGGAATGGCCCACTATAACCATTCAATAGACAAAAAAATGTCATGAGAGGCTTCCATTAATTGAGTCTTTAACAAAAAGCATTTCATTTCACTAGACCTTTCGGTGCCTGTGAAAAGTTTCTCAGACACAATGTTTTTCCTGGCACATTTGGAGCTGTGCTCTGCTCTGCTCTGCTGCCGAGCCTGTTAGTGTGGATGAATCATTAGTGTATATTGTGTGGCGTTTGGCCTCAGTCAAAAGCAGTATTCCCATCAGAGGGCTCGGCGAGGCCTGCATCTGCGAGGATTGGGATTTTAATTTTCTTGAAACACCTTCTGTTCTGCTGTGGTCCCAGTGGGAACCACAGCACTGATATTTTTAGAGGGCATGTTCCGAGAGCCTCCGTCGTCAAGAGGGAAGGACAATGGTGGGTGTGATGTTACATCAATACTTGGCTGCAAGTGGAGAGGAGTGGAGTGAAGAGGAGAGGAGTATTGGGGTGGGAGGGGGAGGGGGAGGGGGGAAGAGGAAAAATTCTGGGTGGCCTTGATGAGTTCTGGAACATCTCTCCTCTGAGGAACATCTTAAGAGCACCCCACTGACCGACCAGTACTTTAAAATGGCCAACATGTAACCCACATATGTACGACCTGGCTTCATGCCAACACACTGCCACAGACACGTTAGTGCACTACTTCCTACCCAGCCCAGGTCCTTAAGCGGTCTTAACTGTGTGCTAAGCAGAAAGACTGAAAGGAGGCCTGCTCCTAATGTTCCCTCCAGAGTTTTCAGAGGATGTGCGAAGAGAACTGGCAATGGGGCTCAAAATGGCTGCCAGTCAGGGTAGGGAGGGCTCCTTCTACTCCCCAGAAAGCTTTGGGAGTTAGACCGGTGGGGGCCATGATTGTTTAATTGTGAGTATGTCTTTGTAATCAGCCTTATTGTGTTGAAGTGGGAGAGACACAACAGGGGAGAGAGAGAAAGGACTGCAGGCCATGCTGCCTGCTGAATCTGAGAGATGCTGCCTGCTGAATCTGAAAGATGCTGCTGATATTGTCCCTCCAGTTTACCATATGTGTTTTGTTTTTTACTGTTCTCGAAATGGAGATGTGTAAAATACATTTGCAAGCGATGCAGAATTTGTTGTGTTGTAATAGTGTTGTAGTGTCACCTGGATATTGGTGCTGTCTCCCTGGGTGTTTATAGTTTCCTGGTTCGTAGAATGGTAGTCCTGGTTCACGGTAGTCAGCCCACCACTGGCACTGCTACAGGACAAAGCCAACAGGTGCCAAAAGTGCAGATGGATTGAAGAATATATTGATGAGTGCGACACGCGGCTCTGCCTGCGAGCAGAGTTGAATAATGCAGAAAAGTGTGTCGTGACGACGGGGTAACACACACCAATCTCAGCCCTGCATATTGCTCTCTCCCTCTCTCACTCAACCACTCACGTACTCTTCCTCTTGCTCTCTCCCTCTCTCACTCAACCACTCACGTACTCTTCCTCTCTCTCTCTCTCTCTCTCTCCCCAGCTCTCTCTCTCTCACTCACACACTCTTCCTCTCGCTCTCTCTCTCTGTTTCTCTCTCTCTCTCTCTCTCCCCATCTCTCTCTCTCACTCAACCACTCACGTACTCTCTCTCTCTCTCTCCCTCTCTCACTCAACCACTCACGTACTCTTCCCCTCTCTCTCTCTCTCTCTCTCTCTCTTTCTCTCTCTCTCTCCCCAGCTCTCTCTCTCTCTCACTCACATACCCCTCCTCTCTCTCTCTCTCTCTCTCTCTCTTTCCCTCTCTCTCTCCCCAGCTCTCTCTCTCTCACTCACATACTCTTCCTCTTGCTCTCTCCCTCTCTCACTCAACCACTCACGTACTCTTCCTCTCTCTCTCTCTCTCTCTCTCTCTCTCTCTCTCTTTCTCTCTCTCTCTCCATCTCTCTCACTCACCCACTCACATACTCTTCCTCTTGCTCTCTCTCTCTCGCCATCTCTCTCACTCAACTACTCACATACTCTTCCTCTCGCGCTCTCTCACTCAACCACTCACGTACTCTTCCCCTCTCTCTCTCTCTCTCTCTCTCTCTCTCTCTATCTCTCTCTCTCCCCAGCTCTCTCTCTCTCCCCATCTCTCTCTCTCACTCACATACTCTTCCTCTTGCTCTCTCTCTCTCTCCATCTCTCTCACTCACCCACTCACATACTCTTCCTCTCGCTCTCTCTCTCTCCATCTCTCTCTCTCTCACTCACCCACGCACATCCTCTTACTCTGTCTCTCTTTATTTGCCTGTAGTTCCAGGTTGGATGTCTAGATTATATGGCTAGTTTCCAGTCTCCTTTGACACAGCCAGAGTGATGCAATTCAGCATTCTCATGTGGAAGTCTCATATTTTGAAGAGCAGGCAAGACCTGCAATCCTGAATTTATTAACAACAAATATTCCCATCAGTCTAGTTTCATATACTGTACTTTTACCTGGTTGAAGGAGGGCAAACAAATCGTAAGACCATTTTTAATAACATAGGAGTGTGTTTGTGTGTGCATTTTGTGTGTGTGTGTGTGTGTGTGTTTGCGTGGTGGGTGCTGTGTGTGTGTGTGTGTGTGTCCATTTCAGTGTGTCCTCACTCAATGTTACGGCGTGAGTGCTTGAGTTACAGTAGTCCAAATGTAACCTGTATCTTTATTACACATTTTATTATTGTTTTATTAAAACCAGAGTTTTTGTCACCCAGAGGTCGCCTCTTCACTTCGGGTCACTCACCTAACTGTGTTGTGTCGTGTCATTTCCTGTGACTCCCAACAGATCCAGAGTGTTCTCTCGAGAGGGAATTGGAGGATGGTGAGGCTGAGGCCGGGTCTAGGCGTTTGAGGAAGAGGCTTCTCTCTCCAGAGGAAGGCAAGGAGGGGGAGGACGACGACGAGGAGGCCGCGCTGCACAGCTGCGACAGCTGCCGGCAGGTGTTCGAGTCGCTGAGCGATCTCACCGAACACAAGATTAATCAATGCCAGCTGACAGGTAAACAACGCTCAGCCCACCGAGCCCTCCTCCATTCCCTCTACTCTTCAGCTCTACCTCTCCCATTCCAGTCTTCCCATTGGAGAATACCGCCATACACAGTGTGCTGGGTGCAACACACACCACACATAAGGGACTTCAGTACTAGTCTACCTTCGATGAATAGTGCATGCCATGAAATTGGTGGATGTCCAATACAACACACTACACAAATGGAGAGGAGAGGAGAGGGGACAATAACCCATACCTTTATTCATCACCACCATAATTACCATTCACACACACAGAAAATCCCCCTTAGTTTTGCAATAATCAGAGTATTTAGGCACCACACTACACTCCACCAATCCACAGCAGTCAGATTCTCGAGTAGTCAAAGCCAATGTCATCGAGTCCTCACGAGTAACCAGACCTCCTCTGTAAGTGGATCCTTACGGTAGTGAGGTCCCTCCTGTTACTGTGGAGGAATCCTCCATTTCTACTGGGACCCTGAGAGGGAGAACAGAGAAGGAAGGGTGCCATTGGCAGACTGTCACTGAACATGTGATGGATGAAAAGAGCACTGCTATAAATACTCTGACAAGGTGGCTCAGAGAACTAATGATGTGAGCTGCTGAAGGTTTCCTCCATGTGATTCTCATGGAGTTGGTGCCCTCCTTTATCCCCGTCTTGTCCCATCCTGTCCCATGTTGAGAAGAACAGTCTGTGAAGATTTAGACTTCCTTTATTTTAGGATTATAAAATGTAATTGGGAGAGGGGGGGGGGGTACATTAAGTATTACCCAATCAGACAGCAGTACAGACTCTCCTCCGTTTATACTCAGACATAGTTTCATTTCATATTTTGCAACCCGCAACCAGCCGACCACAAATTATAGGGTAGGACTGCTTCAGAGTGGTCTCAGATTTCCAAACAACCAGAAATATATCCCACATCAGACTGGAAGCCTGACTCACTGAATGTAGTTGTTTTTGTCTGTGTCTCTGCATGCTCCCTCACCCGCTCACACCTTTGTGGGTGGATATATGTACATATATGTACAGTACCAATCAAAAGTTTGGACACGCCTACTCATTCAAGGGTTTGTACGCTAGCGTCCCACCTCGTCAACAGCCAGTGAAACTGCAGGGTGCCAAATTCAAAACAACAGAAATTCCATAATTAAAATTCCTCAAACATATAATTATTTTACACCATTTTAAGATACACCTGTTGTAAATCCAGCTACAGTGTCCGATTTCAAAAAGGCTTTACGACGAAATCACACCAAACGATTATGTTAGGTCAGAGCCAAGTCACAGAAAAACACAGCCATTTTACCAGCCATTTCACAAAAAGCAGAAATAGAGATAAAATGAATCACTAACCTTTGATGATCTTCATCAGATGACACTCATAGGACTTCATGTTACACCATACATGTATGTTTTGTTTGGTAAAGTTCATATTTATATCCAAAAATCTGAGTTTACATTGATGCGTTTTGTTCAGTAGTTCCAAAACATCCAGTGATTTTGCAGAGAGCCACATCGATTTACAGAAATACTCATAGACATAAACTCAATAAACTTTGCTAAAAAATACAATTGTTCTGCATGGAATTTTAGATCCACTTCTCCTTAACTTCTTGCGACTCCAAACCCGTATCTGGGAGCGTAATCATAGCCTCAAGCTCATTACCATAACGCAACGTTTCCTATTCATGAAAATCGCAAATGAAATGAAATAAATATATTGAAACACAAGCTTAGCCTTTTGTTAACAACACTGTCATCTCAGATTTTCAAAATATGCTTTTCAACCAAAGCTACACAAGCATTTGTGTAAGAGTATTGATAGCCTAGCATAGCATTAAGCCTAGCATTCAGCAGGCAACATTTTCACAAAAACAAGAAAATCATTCAAATAAAATAATTTACCTTTGAAGAACTTCGGATGTTTTCACTGACGAGACTCTCAGTTAGATAGCAAATGTTCATTTTTTCCAAAAATATTATTTGTGTAAGAGAAATAGCTCCGTTTTGTTCATCACGTTTGGCTAAGAAAAAAAAAACGAAAATGCAGTCACTTACAACGCCAAACTGTTTTCCAAATTAGCTCCATAATATCGATAGAAACATGGCAAACGTTGTTTAGAATCAATCCTCAAGGTGTTTTTCACAATTCTATTCGATGAAAAATCATTCCTGGCAGTCGGTTTCTCATCAGAGGCAAACGGAAAAATACTGCAGCTGGAGATTACGCAATAATTGCGACGGAGGACACCAAGCGACCACCTGGTAGATGTAGTCTCTTATGGTCAATCTTCCAATGATATGCCTACAAATACGTCACAATGCTGCAGACACCTTGGGGAAAACGTGGAAAAGGTAAGCTGACTCCTAGCTCCTCCACAGCCATATAAGGAGTCATTGCCATGAGGAGGTTTCAAAAAATGCGGCACTTCCTGATTGTATTTTTATCTGGGTTTTTTTTGTAACATCAGTTCTGTGGCACTCACAGACAATATCTTTGCAGTTTTGGAAACGTCAGAGTGTTTTCTTTCCAAAGCTGTCAATTATATGCATAGTCAAGCTTCTTTCCATGACAAAATATCTTGTTTAAAACGGGAACGTTTTTCATCCAAATATTAAAATAGCGCCCCCTAGTTATAAAAGGTTAATGCAACCACTGTGTCAGATTTCAAAAAAACTTTACGGAAAAAGCACACCATGCAATAATCTGAGTACAGCGCTCAGAGACCAAAACAATCCAAACAGATATCCGCCATGTATAGTCAACAGAAGTCAGAAATAGCATTATAAACGTATAAATTCACTTACCTTTGATGATCTTCATCAGAATGCACTCCAAGGAATCCCAGTTCCACAATAAATGTTTGTTTTGTTCGATAATGTCCATAATTTATTTCCAAATACCTCCTTTTTGTTCGCTCGTTTAGCCCAGTAATCAAAATTCATGAGGCGCGATCACTAGGTGCAGACGAAAATGCAAAAATTCCGTTACAGTCCGTAGAAAAATGTCAAACGATGTATAGAATCAATTTTTAGGATGTTTTTAACATAAATCTTCAATACTGTTCGAACTGGAGAATTCCTTTGTCTGTAGAATTGCAATGAAACGCAAGCTAACTCTCACGTGAACACGCGTGGTCAACTCATGCCTCTCTGGCAGACTTCTGACTCAATCTCCTCTCATTCGCCCCCACTTCACAGTAGAAGCCTCAAACAAGGTTCTAAACACTGTTGACATCTAGTGGAAGCCTTAGGAAGTGCAATATGACCCCATAGACACTGTATATTCGATAGGCAATGAGTTGAAAAACTACAAACCTAAGATTTCCCACTTCTCAGGTTTTTCCCTGCCATATGAGTTCTGTTATACTCACAGACATCATTCAAACAGTTTTCTATCCAAATATACTAATTATAAGCATATTCTAGCTTTTATGGCTGAGTAGCAGGCAGTTACATTTGGGCACGCTTTTCATCCAAAATTCCCAATGCTGCCCCCTACCCTAGAGAAGTTAAAGTTGAGCCAGCAGCATACCACCCTGCATACCACTGCTGGCTTGCTTCTGAATCTAAGCAGGGTTGGTCCTGGTCAGTTCCTGGATAGGAGACCAGATGCTGATGGAAGTGGTGTTGGAGGGCCAGTAGGAGGCACTCTTTCCTCTGGTCTAAACAATATCCCAATGCCCCAGGGCAGTGATTGGGGACACTGCCCTGTGTAGGGTGCCGTCTTTCGGGTGGGACATTAAACGGGTGTCCTGACTCTCTGAGGTCATTAAAGATCCCATGGCACTTATCGTAAGGGTGTTAACCCCGGTGTCCTGGCTGAATTCCCAATCTGGCCCTCATACCATCACTGTCACCTAATAATCCCCAGTTTACAATTGGCTCATTCATCCCCCTCCTCTCCCTGTAACTATTCCCCAGGTCGTTGCTGCAAATGAGAACGTGTTCTCAGTCAACTTACCTAATAAAATAAAGTAGCCACCCTTTGCCTTGATGACAGCTTTGCACACTCTTAGCATTCTCTCAACCAGCTTCACCTGGAATGCTTTTCAAACAGTCTTGAAGGAATTCACACATATGCTGAGCACTTGTTGGCTGCTTTTCCTCCACTCTGCGGTCCAACTCATCCCAAACCATCTCAATTGGGTTGAGGTCACTGGATTGTGGAGGTCAGGTCATCTGATGCACCACTCCATCACTCTACTTCTTGGTAAAATAGCCCTTACACAGCCTGGAGGTGTGTTGGGTCATTGTCCTGTTGAAAAATAATTGATAGTCCCACTAAGCGCAAACCAGATGGGATGGTGTATCGCTGCAGAATGTTGTGGTAGCAATGCTGGTTAAGTTTGCCTTGAATTCTAAATAAATGACAGACAGTGTCATCAGCAAAGCACCCCACACCATCACACCTCTTCCTCCATGCTTCACCATGGGAAGTACACATGCGGAGATCATCCGTTCACCTACTCCGCATCTCACAAAGACACGGCAGATGGAAATACAAATCTAGAAATTTGGACTCATCAGACCAAAGGGCAGATTTCCATTAGTCTAGTGTCCATTGCTCGAGTTTCTTGGCCCAAGCAAGTCTCTTCTTATTATTGGTGTCCTTCAGTAGTGGTTTCAAATCAAATAAAATTTTATTGTTCACATACACATGGTTAGCAGATTTTAATGCGAGTGTAGCGAAATACTTGTGCTTCTAATTCCGACTATGCAGTAATATCTTACAATTAATCTAACAAATTCACAACAACTACCTTATACACATAGATACACACAAATGTAGAGGGATGAATAAGTATATCTACATATAAATATATGGATGAGCAATGGCCGAGCGGCATAGGCAAGATGCAGTAGATGGTATAGAAATAGAATACAGTATATACAGTGCCTTGAGAAAGTATTCGGCCCCCTTGAACTTTGCGACCTTTTGCCACATTTCAGGCTTCAAACATAAAGATATAAAACGGTATGTTTTTGTGAAGAATCAACAACAAGTGGGACACAATCATGAAGTGGAACGACATTTATTGGATATTTCAAACTTTTTTAACAAATCAAAAACTGAAAAATTGGGCGTGCAAAATTATTCAGCCCCCTTAAATTAATACTTTGTAGCGCCACCTTTTGCTGTGATTACAGCTGTAAGTCGCTTGGGGTATGTCTCTATCAGTTTTGCACATCGAGAGACTGAAATTTTTTCCCATTCCTTCTTGCAAAACAGCTCGAGCTCAGTGAGGTTGGACCTTTATTAAGTCCTTTTATTAAAGTGGCCAGAGATTTGAGTCTGTATGTTGGCAGATGCCTCTCTGTTAGTGATGGCTGTTTAACAGTCTGATGGCCTTGAGATAGAAGCTGTTTTTCAGTCTCTTGGGCCCAGCTTTGATGCACCTGTACTGACCTCGCCTTCTGGATGATAGTGGGGTGAACAGGCACTGGCTCGGGTGGTTGTTGTCCTTGATTATCTTTTTGGCCTTCCTGTGACATTGGGTGGTGTAGGTGTCCTGGAGGGCACATAGTTTGACCCCAGTGATGCGTTGTGCAGACCGCACTACCCTCTGGAGAGCCTTGAGGGCGGTGCAACTGCCGTACCACGCGGTGATACAGTCCGACAGGATGCTCTGTAAAAGTTTGTGAGTGATTTAAATGACAAGCCACATTTCTTCAGCCTCCTGAGGTTGAAGAGGCGCTGTTGCGCCTTCTGCACCACACTGTCTGTGTGCGTGGACCATTTCAGTTTGTCCGTGATGTGTACGCCAAGTAACTTAAAACTTTCCACCTTCTCCACTACTGTCCCATCAATGTGGATGGGGGGGTGCTCCCTCTGCTATTTCCTGAAGTTCCTGAATCTACTTTATTTTGTTGACGTTGAGTGTGAGGCTATTTTCCTGACACCACACTCTGAGGGCCCTCACCTCCTCCCTGTAGGCAGTCTCATCATTATTGGTAATCAGGCCTACCACTGTAGTGTTGTCTGTAAACTTGATGATTGAGTTGCAATCGTGCATGGCCACGCAGTCATGGTTGAACAGGGAGTACAGGAGAGGGCTGAGAACACACCTTTGTGGGGCCCAGTGTTGAGGATCTTCACTACATACACTGAGGTTGGAGTCATTAAAACTTGTTTTTAAACCACTCCACAAATTTCATGTAAACAAACTATAGTTTTGGCAAGTCGGTTAGGACATCTACTTTGTGCAAAACACAAGACATTTTTCCAACAATTCTTTACAAACATTTGTTATTTCACTTATAATTCCCTGAATCACAATTCCAGTGGGTCAGGAGTTTACATACACTAAGTGGACTGTGCCTTTAAACAGCTTGGAAAATTCCAGAAAATGATGTCATGGCTTTAGAAACTTCTGATAGGCTAATTGACATAATTTGAGTCAATTGGAGGTGTACCTGTGGATGTATTTCAAGGCCTACCTTCAAACTCAGTGCCTCTTTGCTTGACATCATGGGAAAATAAAAAGAAATCAGCCAAGACCTTAGAAAAAAGTTGTAGACGTCCTGAAGTCTGGTTCATCCTTGGGAGCAATTTCCAAGCGCCTGAAGGTACCACGTTCATCTGTACAAACAATAGTACGCAAGTATAAACACCATGGGACCACGCAGCCGTCATGCCGCTCTGGAAGGAGATGTGTTCTGTCTCCTAGAAAAGAACGTACCTTGGTGTGAAAAAGTGCAAATCAAACCCAGAACTACAGCAAATTACCGTTTGAAGATGCTGGAGGAAACAAGGACAAAAGTATCTATATCCACAGTAAAACGTGTCCTATATCGACATAACATGAAAGGCTGCTCAGCAAGGAAGAAGCCTCAGCTCCAAAACCGCCATAAGAAAGCCAGACTACGGTTTGCAACTGCACATGGGGAAAACGATTGTCCTTTTGGAGAAATGTCCTCTGGTCTGATGAAACAAAAATAGAACTGTTTGGCCATAATGACCATCGTTATGTTTGGAGGAAAAAGGGGGAGACTTGCAAACCGAAGAACACCATCCCAACCGTGAAGCACGAGGGTGGCAGCATCATGTTGTGGTTGCGCTTTGCTGCAGGAGGGACTGGTGCCCTTCACAAAATAGATGGCATCATGAGGGAGGAAAATTACGTGGATATATAGAAACAACATCTCAAGACATCAGTCAGGAAGATAAAGCTTGGTCGCAAATGGGACTTCCAAATTGATAATGACCCCAAGCATACTTCCAAAGTTGTGGCAAAATGGCTTAAGGACAACAAAGTCAAGGTATTAGAGTGGCCATCACAAAACCCTGACCTCAATCCACTACAAAATTTGCAGGCAGACCTGAAAAGGCGTGTGTGATCAAGGAGGCCTACAAACCTGACTCAGTTACACCAGCTCTGTCAGGAGGAATGGGCCAAAATTCACCCAACTTATTGTAGGGTGCTTGTGGAAGGTTACCTGAAACGTTTGACCCAAGTTAAACAATTTAAAGGCAATGCAATGCTACCAAATACTAATTGAGTGTATGTAAACTTCTGACCCAATGGGAATGTGCTTATGCTGAAATAAGTAATTATTTCTGCTATTATTCTGACATTTCCCATTCTTAAAATAAGGTGGTGGTCCTAACTGACCTAAGACAGGGAATTTTTTACTAGGATAACATTTCAGGAATTGTGAAAAATTTGTTTAAATGTATATGGCTGAGGTGTATGTAAACTTCGACTTCAACTATTTACATATACAGCGGGGCAAAAAAGTATTTAGTCAGCCACCAGTTGTGCAAGTTCTCCCACTTAAAAAGATGAGAGAGGCCTGTAATTTTCGTCATAGGTACACTTCAACTGTGACAGACAAAATGAGAAACAAAAATCCAGAAAATCACATTGTAGGAATTTTAATGAATTTATTTGCAAATTATGGTGGAAAATAAGTATTTGGTCACCTACAAACAAGCAAGATTTCTGGCTCTCACAGACCTGTAACTTCTTCTTTAAGAGGCTCCTCTGTCCTCCACTCGTTACCTGTATTAATGGCACCTGTTTGAACTTGTTATCAGTATAAAAGACACCTGTCCACAACCTCAAACAGTAACACTCCAAACTCCACTATGGCCAAGACCAAAGAGCTGTCAATGGACACCAGAAACAAAACTGTAGACCTGCACCAGGCTGGGAAGACTGAATCTGCAATAGGTAAGCAGCTTGGTTTGAAGAAATCAACTGTGGGAGCAATTATTAGGAAATGGAAGACATACAAGACCACTGATAATCTCCCTCGATCTGGGGCTCCACGCAAGATCTCACCCCGTGGGGTCAAAATGCTTTGGGGCTGTTTTTCTGCAAAGGAACCAGGACGACTGATCCGTGTAAAGGAAAGAATGAATGGGGTCATGTATCGTTAGATTTTGAGTGAAAACCTCCTTCCATCAGCAAGGGCATTGAAGATGAAACATGGCTGGGTCTTTCAGCATGACAATGATCCCAAACACACCACCCGGGCAACGAAGGAGTGGCTTTGTAAGAAGCATTTCAAGGTCCTGGAGTGGCCTAGCCAGTCTCCAGATCTCAACCCCATAGAAAATCTTTGGAGGGAGTTGAAAGTCCGTGTTGCCCAGCAACAGCCCCAAAACATCACTGCTCTAGAGGAGATCTGCATGGAGGAATGGGCCAAAATACCAGCAACAGTATGTGAAAACCTTGTGAAGACTTACAGAAAACGTTTGACCTCTGTCATTGCCAACAAAGGGTATATAACAAAGTATTGAGATAAACCTTTGTTATTGACCAAATACCTATTTTCCACCATAATTTGCAAATAAATTCATAAAAAATCCTACAATGTGATATTCTGGATTTTTTTTCTCATTTTGTCTGTCATAGTTGAAGTGTACCTATGATGAAAATTACAGGCCTCTCTCATCTTTTTAAGTGGGAGAACTTGCACAATTGGTGGCTGACTAAATACCTTTTTGCCCCACTGTATATATTCCCACAAAATTTGTGAAGTAGGCCTTTATTACCCGAAAAAACTCTTCCCCTCCCCCCTCAAAAGTAAACTCATCAGCCCCCCCAATCCATAAAACCAATATTGATTCCAGCACATTATATTTAGCATACACATTAAATCATTGCGCTATGATCATTTTAGTACTAGTCGAGGAGGAAAGAAGCTCATGCTGTACCATTGACTTTGAACTTTATTTCCAATTATACTAGCTTTTTGATTTGTTTGATTGCTCACCTTTTTTCCTATTATGTTCTGATTGGCAACAACGGGAGGTATATTTCTATTGGCACCGTTAAAGGACTGAAAGGTTTTTTTATAGAGTTTTTTTTTTAGAGCATTTTGAGCAAAACAATAGCCAAACATGTTCTCACTCATTAGACAGGGTCATCCATTATCTTGACAGGGTCATCCATTATCTTGACAGGGTCACAATGAACAACTCGGGCATATTATTTCTCCGATAATTAAGTAAAGGCCTTTATTAATGTCAATCTCACAGACAAATAAGTCTTAATTGCTGAATGCTGGAGTTTGGCTCAGAGCCCCTGTGGAAGCCAAACAAAAGGAATGTAATTGGCATTAGGGTATTGTGATTGTGCACAACCACTCTATTACTATTCAAACAGAGAGAGAGAGAGAGAGAGAGAGAGAGAGAGAAGAAACTTACAGGATACTGTGTGTGTGTGTGTGTGTGTGTGTGTATGTGTGTGTGTGTGTGTGTGTGTGTGTGTGTGTGTGTGTGTGTGTGTGTGTGTACGTGCGTTTGTGTTTTTTTCAGTCTGGAATCTTCTCAGAGATTTCCTATGTGGCATTATGTAGACATCCATGACCAATTAATCTGCTTTACATCGACTTTCAGCTCACAGATGGATCCTTTATTAAAACCACTTTCTAATCAACAACCAGCACCTGCTGAATCCTCCACTTCTACAATCACTTTTTCATGTTTTATTTTTAGGAAACACATTAACTGGAACCAACCCTGATATTGAGAATTAGTAGGATTTTGTGGAAAGTTTAGGAAGGGTTGTTTTTATTTAGTTAGTCTCGTGAATATTTACCATACTCTATTTCAGAATGCATGCACAGGGATGTGTATACCCATGCAAGCACATACGCATTACAAACCCACACTCCCAAACCCACACTCCCACTATCCCTTAGTAACTAAACCTTCCAACAGTATCCACAGTTGAAAGAACAAACAATCTCCAAAGACCCTGCTGCTGTAGCATACAGTATCTACTAGGCCACGCCCGACAGACAAGAGAGAGAGATGTAACATGTCACCCCGATCAATGGCTGCCATTGTCTCCCCACTGTCTGGCCGAGGTATAACACCTCTCTATGCACTTAAGCCATGACCACTGCAGTGCGCTAAGGGAGCACGGGGGTATGGATTGCCTCGTGCCCCCCCGATGTGATCGGTGCTATCGATCGTGCTAATGCTGGACTGCGGAGGAAGGCGAGAGAGAGCCTGGGAGAGGGAGACGGGAGAGGAGGGAGAGTGCTGCAGGAATGTGTCCCCAGAGACAGTGTCTTGGGCTTGGGCAGGGCTGCAGGAATGCTTCCCCGGAGGGAGACTTCCAGTGTTCCAGTACAGGCTGGGGTGGAAGGCAAGGCAGGGCTGGAATAATGCTTCTCCGGAGACACAAGAGTGAAGAGGGTTGGAGAGGCTGGGCTGGAGGAATGCTCCCCCAAAGCGTCCCTCTAACTCTGGGGTAGGACTGGAGGGGCTCCAGGGGCTCCGGGGGGCTGGGTGTGGGGGTAGATGGGGTGGGTGGGTGGGTGAGGTCTCCCTCCAGGCTCCAGGATGGCTGCGGATCAGGTTTCTGTGTTGGGATCAGCATCCTGCCGTCAGGGCTTTAAGCTTCCCAGGGGAGGAGGAAGGAGAGAGAGGAGAGGCCTTTTATTCCGTAGGCCTCTCTCTCTCTCTCAATTCACTTCAATTCAAGGGCTTTATTGGCATGGGAAACATACAGTGCCTTGCGAAAGTATTCGGCCCCCTTGAACTTTGCGACCTTTTGCCACATTTCAGGCTTCAAACATAAAGATATAAAACTGTATTTTTTTATGAAGAATCAACAACAAGTGGGACACAATCATGAAGTGGAACGACATTTATTGGATATTTAAAAAATTTTAACAAATCAAAAACTGAAAAATTGGGCGTGCAAAATTATTCATCCCCCTTAAGTTAATACTTTGTAGCGCCACCTTTTGCTGCGATTACAGCTGTAAGTCGCTTGGGGTATGTCTCTATCAGTTTTGCACATCGAGAGACTGACATTTTTTCCCATTCCTCCTTGCAAAACAGCTCGAGCTCAGTGAGGTTGGATGGAGAGCATTTGTGAACAGCAGTTTTCAGTTCTTTCCACAGATTCTCGATTGGATTCAGGTCTGGACTTTGACTTGGCCATTCTAACACCTGGATATGTTTATTTTTGAACCATTCCATTGTAGATGTTGCTTTATGTTTTGGATCATTGTCTTGTTGGAAGACAAATCTCCATCCCAGTCTCAGGTCTTTTGCAGACTCCATCAGGTTTTCTTCCAGAATGGTCCTGTATTTGTCTCCATCCATCTTCCCATCAATTTTAACCATCTTCCCTGTCCCTGCTGAAGAAAAGCAGGCCCAAACCATGATGCTGCCACCACCATGTTTGACAGTGGGGATGGTGTGTTCAGCTGTGTTGCTTTTACGCCAAACATAACGTTTTGCATTGTTTCCAAAAAGTTCAATTTTGGTTTCATCTGACCAGAGCACCTTCTTCCACATGTTTGGTGTGTCTCCCAGGTGGCTTGTGGCAAACTTTAAACAACACTTTTTATGGATATCTTTAAGAAATGGCTTTCTTCTTGCCACTCTTCCATAAAGGCCAGATTTGTGCAATATACGACTGATTGTTGTCCTATGGACAGAGTCTCCCACCTCAGCTGTAGATCTCTGCAGTTCATCCAGAGTGATCATGGGCCTCTTGGCTGCATCTCTGATCAGTCTTCTCCTTGTATGAGCTGAAAGTTTAGAGGGACGGCCAGGTCTTGGTAGATTTGCAGTGGTCTGATACTCCTTCCATTTCAATATTATCGCTTGCACAGTGCTCCTTGGGATGTTTAAAGCTTGGGAAATCTTTTTGTATCCAAATCCGGCTTTAAACTTCTTCACAACAGTATCTCGGACCTGCTTGGTGTGTTCCTTGTTCTTCATGATGCTCTCTGCGCTTTTAACGGACCTCTGAGACTATCACAGTGCAGGTGCATTGATACGGAGACTTGATTACACACAGGTGGATTGTATTTATCCTCATTAGTCATTTAGGTCAACATTGGATCATTCAGAGATCCTCACTGAACTTCTGGAAAGAGTTTGCTGCACTGAAAATAAAGGGGCTGAATAATTTTGCACGCCCAATTTTTCAGTTTTTGATTTGTTAAAAAAGTTTGAAATATCCAATAAATGTCGTTCCACTTCATGATTGTGTCCCACTTGTTGTTGATTCTTCACAAAAAAATACAGTTTTATATCTTTATGTTTGAAGCCTGAAATGTGTCAAAAGGTCGCAAAGTTCAAGGGGGCCGAATACTTTCGCAAGGCACTGTATGTTAACATTGCCAAAGTAAGTGAAGTAGATAATAAACAAAAGTTAAATAAACAATAAAAATGAGCAGTAAACATTACACTCACAGAAGTTCCAAAAGAATAAAGACATTACAAATGTCATATTATGTCTATATACAGTGTTGTAACATTGTGTAAATAGTTCAAGTACAAAAGGGAAAGTAAATAAACATAAATATGGGTTGTATTTACAATACTCTTTGTTCTTCACTGGTTGCCCTTTTCTTGTGGCAACAGGTCACACATCTTGCTGCTGTGATGGCACACTGTGGTATTTCACCCAGTAGATATGGGAGTTGATCAAAATTGGGTTTGTTTTCAAATTATTTGTGGATTTGTATAATATGAGGGAAATATGTTTCTCAAATGGTCTTACATTTGGCAGGAGGTTAGGAAGTGCAGCTCAGTTTCCTCCTCATTTTGTGCACATAGCCTGTCTTCTCTTGAGAGCCATGTCTGCCTACGGCGGCCGAGCAATGCTATGCTCACTGAGTCTGTACATAGTCAAAGCTTTCCTTAAGTTTGGGTCAGTCACAGCGGTCAGATATTCTGCCACTGTGTACTCTCTGTTTAGGGCCAAGTATCATTCTAGTTTGATCTGTTTTTTTGTTAATTCTTTCCAATAATTCTTTATCAAGTAATTACCTTTTTGTTTTCTCATGAATTGGTTGGGTCTAATTGTGTTGTTGTGCTGGGGCTCTGTGGGGTCTGTTTGTGTTTGTGAACAGAGCCCCAGGACCAGCTTGCTTAGGGGACTCATCTCCAGGTTCATCTCTCTGTAGGTGATGGCTTTGTTATGGAAGGTTTGGGAATCGCTTCCTTTTAGGTGGTTGTAGAATTTAACGGCTCTTGTCTGGATTTTGATAATTAGCGGGTATCGGCCTAATTCTGCTCTGCATGCATTATTTGGAGTCTCAATGTGGTTTTTGTCCCATTTTGTGAATTATTGGTTAGTGAGCGGACCCCAGACCTCACTACCATAAAGGGCAATGGGTTCTATAACTGATTCAAGTATTTTTAGCCAGATCCAAATTGGTATGTCAAATTTTATGTTCCTTTTGATGGCATAGAATGCCCTTCTTGCCTTGTCTCTCAGCTCTTTCACAGCTTTGTGTAAGTTAGGGAAAGCGAATTTTATTTTTTTATTTTACCTTTATTTAACCAGGTAGGCAAGTTGAGAACAAGTTCTCATTTACAATTGCGACCTGGCCAAGATAAAGCAAAGCAGTTCGACAGATACAACAACACAGAGTTACACATGGAGTAAAACAAACATACAGTCAATAATAAAGTATAAACAAGTCTATATACAATGTGAGCAAATGAGGTGAGAAGGGAGGTAAAGGCAAAAAAAGGCCTTGGTGGCAAGGTGAATACAATATAGCAAGTAAAACACTGGAATGGTAGTTTTGCAATGGAAGAATGTGCAAAGTAGAAATAAAAATAATGGGGTGCAAAGGAGCAAAATAAATAAATGAATTAAATACAGTTGGGAAAGAGGTAGTTGATAGGGCTAAATTATAGGTGGGCTATGTACAGGTGCAGTAATCTGTGAGCTGCTCTGACAGTTGGTGCTTAAAGCTAGTGAGGGAGATAAGTGTTTCCAGTTTCAGAGATTTTTGTAGTTCGTTCCAGTCATTGGCAGCAGAGAACTGGAAAGAGAGACGGCCAAAGAAAGAATTGGTTTTGGGGGTGACTAGAGAGATATACCTGCTGGAGCGTGTGCTACAGGTGGGAGATGCTATGGTGACCAGCGAGCTGAGATAAGGGGGGACTTTACCTAGCAGGGTCTTGTAGATGACATGGAGCCAGTGGGTTTGGCGACGAGTATGAAGCGAGGGCCAGCCAACGAGAGCGTACAGGTCGCAATGGTGGGTAGTATATGGGGCTTTGGTGACAAAACGGATTGCACTGTGATAGACTGCATCCAGTTTGTTGAGTAGGGTATTGGAGGCTATTTTGTAAATTACATCGCCAAAGTCGAGGATTGGTAGGATGGTCAGTTTTACAAGGGTATGTTTGGCAGCATGAGTGAAGGATGCTTTGTTGCGAAATAGGAAGCCAATTCTAGATTTAACTTTGGATTGGAGATGTTTGATATGGGTCTGGAAGGAGAGTTTACAGTCTAACCAGACACCTAAGTATTTGTAGTTGTCCACGTATTCTAAGTCAGAGCCGTCCAGAGTGTGAAAGGGGGATATCTAGTCAGTTGTACAACTGAATGCATTCAACTGAAATGTGTCTTCCGCCTTTAACCCAACCCCTCTGAATCAGAATTACCTGTGATGCTGATGTTTAGGCTGAGGTATGTATAGTTTCTTTTGTGTGCTCTAGGGCAATGGTGTCTATATGGAATTTGTATTTGTGGTCCTGGAGACTGGACCTTTTTTTGAACACCATTATTTTTTTCTTACTGAGATTTACTGTCAGGGCCCAGGTCTGGGAGAATCTGTGCATAAGATCTAGGTGCTGCCATAGGCCTTCCTTGGTTGGTAACAAAAGCACCAGATCATCAGCAAACAGTAGACATTTGACTTCAGATTCTGGTAGGGTGATGCTGGGTGCTGCAGACTGTTCTAGTTGCCTCGCCAATTTGTTGAAGAGGGTGGGACTTAAGCTGCATCCCTGTCTCACCCCACGGCCCTGTGGAAAGAAATATGTGTGTTTTTTGCCAATTTTAACCGCAGACTATCGCTCTCGCGCTCACACTTTGTCTCTCCACAACTATAACAGTGTAATGGCATGCAAGAAAATATACACTCAGGACTTATAGTAGCCTTTTCTGTCTTTACGTAAATAAAGACAATGGCACAGCACTGATTTTAATTCAAAAGATAGCCAATTTCAAAGTGGCTTGCCTCGCACTGTAAAATGTATTATCCTACTGAACACTGCTGCTGGAGACATTTGAATATCACAGTGCTGTCATCATAGTGGCCATTCTTTCATTACTGGCCTGCTCCCTAGTGCAACACCTTTTCTTGTGTCCTTCACTAGAGAAAAGGGCACAGCTCGACCCTCAGGAGAGATCTGTGGTCTGCTATTTTAACCCTCTTTGAGATGACCTTTTTAATAAGTGTCTCTCTCTCTGTTTTCCTGCCAGCCACTGTGAAAGCAAAAAGAGCATGTCTTCTGCTTCCCTCAGATAAATAAATCAATCATACAAAGAGAACTGGGCCTTACATGGATTTAAATTATGTCGATTCTTTACTTTTTCTGCTCTTGCTTGTGGAGATTTAGCGATGCAGTCAACATCCGATAAAATAAATGTTTGATTTATGAGAAAAGTATATTAATGTACTTTGAGAAAATGAGATGCATTATTTCCTACCAGACAATTCAGGCAATACTGCAGCTATTTGATGGGAATTGGTAGGAACATACGTAGGAGTAGGAGGGCTGTTTCTGTTCTCTCAGTTAAGGATTTAGCGTAGTTTATTTTTAAGCATTTAGATACAGATTTAAATGACAGTAAGTCACACTGAATATGTTCGCCTTGTCTGACTTTGTACACTAACATGTTGGTTTGAAGTACATAATAGTTATTTAACATCATGTCTTTGGGTCAGCGGCATGGAAATGTCCTGTAATAACCACAACAATGATGAACTAGTCTCTGGCAGACCGTGTTTTGTAATAACTGTTTGGCTGAACTCTGGTTTTTTTCCACTAAGAAAAAAGGCATGTATTGATCCAACAGCTGCTCTGCGGCTGCCAAGAAGAATGCGCCAATGAACTGCAAATACTTTATTTTCTTCAAAAGCCTTTTGAGACACTGAGAAAGAGAGAGAGGTGACACGAGCAGCCCTGATTAGCCCAACTCTGAGCTTTTTGCCGTTCATCAGAAATTCCGGCGCGTTTTTGCCTGGGCGTCTTGTGACTTGCCAGTACAAAGGGTGGCACAGTGATTACAAGGCTTTGAAAGGGGGAGAGGCGGTCAGGGGAGAATAGCAGCGACTTTTGGCACAACACAGCCACTGAAAAGAGACCTCATGGTAGAGTGAGCTCTCAGAATTAGGCTGGAGTCTTTCCCTTGTGTGTTTGTGTGTGTGTGCACGTGCGTGCATGCGTGCGTGTGTGCGTGCGTGTGTGCGTGCGTGCGTGTGCGCGTGTGTGTGTGAAGTAGTTGATCTGACTCCTCAGTGTAGCGGCCCCTTGTGTTTCCTCTCTGTGCGACGGAGCCAGTAACATTAACAGGAGTGTCATTAGGAATTCAAAGCATATTCCCTCTTGAGGACGCCCTCTTCCTCTCTCCCCTGTGCTTCACACCGCACAAATTATGCACCATATAAAGTATTCATTGGTCTTTGTCAGCCGTGATCTGCAGTTTCTGCAGAAACACAATCAAAATAATAATGGATGAGTCTGTTTGTTTGTGCCTGTGTAGGAGACAGACATAATTATCTGATGGCCAACTTAGACCAGCTCAGCAGTTCGGCTTCTCTCTGTCCTTTTTCGGTACCTCCTTCATAATCATGTCTCTATCTATTGCCATCTCTCCCTCCACCCCCCCCCCCCCCCCCCCCCCTCGCTCTCTCCCTCTCTCTGTCTCACTCACTCACTTACACGCACTGACACACATACCTACAATCATAGTAACCACACAGACACACACACACGTGCACACACCTGCATGCTTGGACTTTCCAGCGGAGACTAAACATCATTTTTAGCCCGAGGGGTTCTGTGTCTTTAACATTCATCCACATGACCTCCTTTGAAATCAGATGGCGATAGAGGAGCACGGTTGATAGGCTAATGTAATGGGAAGGATGCAGATAATATCATGTAAGTAGCCATATAATATCAGGTATATTCCATGAAATGACGTATTTGTATTTGCAACACTGTTGTGGTTTGCCCTGTTTTTATCTATGGTCTGTTTTTCATTATCAGACACATCACTAGGATGACGTTTGACTGAGGCCCGGTCATGGTGAAGCTCGCTCGCTCTCTCTCTCTCTCTCTCTCTCTCTCTCTCTCTCTCTCTCTCTCTCTCTCTCTCTCTCTCTCTCTCTCTCTCTCTCTCTCTCTCTCTCTCCTCTCTCTCTCTCTGGCCCTGCTTGCTCTTTGTTCACTCTCCTGCTCAGCCTCTGAGTCAGGCAGAAGAATGGCACATTAAATCTTAATAGGACTGCGTCTGGCCATGTTGAATTGCAGAGCGTGTTAAGCCGGCGCTTTCCTCCCTCTTGGCACGCGCTCGTGGAAGTGGAAAACAATTGAATAAAAGAAAACGCTCCCTCGCTTTGTAACACCGATTGACTCTGCCTGCTAGGCTGAAGCCATGAGATGACCGACTCCTTCTCCCTGACGGAGAGAGAGAATGTTACACACAAATGACTTAAGCCCCTGGGAAAGACACCCTAACACAAATGACTTTATCCCTCACAGCAGATAGGCATACAGTACGATCCAAGTAGGTACAGGATTTACCCTGCCACCTACATTGAAGCCAGAATGCCGAGTTCCCTGTCTAGAGACTGAACCAAGAATGACATCAGACCTCACATAAACACTATTGCAAAACACGAACCTCCATGTTGGGGTGATGCTGCCGTGAAAAGACTAGACGCAAGAGAGAGAGGCAACAGCAGACAGGCAGTATTTCCAGCAGGGCAATGTATGATAGGATAGAGGGACAGACAGCACTGGTAGGCAGCATGGTGTATGCAGGCAGGGCATCTTTGTTGAAACGTCAGAGGTGGTAATTACCGGGTGATGGAGTTGACTGGTTGTGTGTCCAGCGCACGGTGCTGCTGGATGGGGCTGCAGGAGGCAGATAAGACCCCCGCGCTGGAGCTTATCTCGGAGAACCAAGAAGCACCATGCCCTGCCAGGCAAATCCAGAGCATGACCCACCGTCTGCATCTAGCCCCTGATTTATTAACGACATCATTAATGCCAGACAGGTTACGTGCACCGACTCTCCGACGAGAGAAAAACAAATAAAGTCTAAATTCCTGGATGCTCAAGTCAGTCGACCGCCCCAGTGCCTAAAGAGCCTAGGTACTGGTTGGTTGACGTGTTTTGAGACTGAGGAGGTTGCGTGCCCCAGGAATTCAAATGATTGTATTTTTTTGGTTTCGCTCAAACTTGCTGCTGCTCACCAAATAATTATATAGAGAAACACAACTAGACAAATGTGGGAAAAAGCCAAATAATGAATCTTGAAACATTTTGAACTGTGTGTCTGGGCTATATTTGGTTTGTTTTTAATGCTCTGTGAAAGGTAGATTTTTCAGTTGTTCCACTACCTACAGACTCCATTTATTCAAGATGTGTGTGAACTTAGGTGTATGTGGTATATGTACTATTACCATAGAGGTGACATAGCTACTATGCATAAATATTCAATAATAAATATGTTAATTGAATGTATCAATAACAGCCTTATCAATTCATATAAACACGTGGTTGTTCCTTGGTAATAAATGCAGTCCTTTACAATTCTGACCAGAAACCTTAACATTACCTCAAGATGATCTCTTTTTTCATCTGATAACATGTTGTTTTTTTTCCAGTCATTATATTTTCTTTGATCAAAAATCCACCCTAACAGGTGTCTGGCGTGCCGGTGGCAAATGAACGCTCGCTAGCTTGCTCCGGTTAGAATTAATAAACAATCACGTGGCGTGTGAAACATGAACAAACACACCCAGCGCGTAATTAGCACTCAGTATTAGCATATCAAATGCCAAGGAGCTTTTCAGGGCTGCTGTGCTTTCTTAAGATACTGTGCGTCTGTCTGGAATCCGTATGGGACCAAATGAGGGCTTTGGAAACAGGGGAGTTTGCTGTACGGCACTGTGCTTAGAGAACATGGCACCTAGTCCTAAAAGAGCCCTAGCACTGGCTTTTAGACCTTACAAGCTGTTAATGCTTACTAATGAAAAGGTCACAGGATTTTTTTGCCTACGTCTGTGTGGAAATGTACTGCACATTGATCCCCAAAGGGCTTTTTCCTGAGACACATACGGCTTTGCCAAACTGTCCGGCCAGCAATGCGGTGGGAAGGAGGGAAGTATGGAGGGAAGGGAGGGGGGCGGTGGAAAGAGTGACTGGTCCGACAGGTTTATGTGTCCCCGCGGGCTGTATTCTGTGGACCGGGCTGGACCCACAGGAAGGAACAGAGCCAGCTGTGTGACGGCATCCTGCTGGCCTGCTGGCCACTGAGCTTCAGGAACTCTGGGCCTGGATTCATAAAGTAATGTCTCAGTGTGCTGGTCTAGGATCAGGTCCCCTTTGTCTATATAACCAATTATCATTATGACCTAAAAGGCTAAACTTAACTTTTACTCTGAGATGTTTGTCAATACAGGCACTATCAAAGTCCCAGTGTTTCCCTACCTCCTCCAACTCCTCCACCTCACCTCCCAGGGGTTGTTGTTGTTGGCCAGGCCAGTGGGATGGTGTCTGGGGTGGGGCGGTGAGGGCCAGAGCAGCCCCCCCCCCCGCCCCTTCTCCAGGATGGGGAGTTCACCGCCCATCAATAAATATTTTCTAAGAAAATAAATTTGCAGTATTTTTATAATCATTTTTTAAAGCTGGAAAGTGGTGGTTTCAAAAATTCATTTTTATGTGCAAGATGGGTCTTTTTCAGGGTCTCTCAGGGTACCCGCTGGATTGTGCTTTGGCAGGACAAACACCACGGTGTGTGTGTGCCCTTGTACCTAACCCATAGTGTCAGGTATCTGGAGATGTCCTCTTATGCTTCAGAGTAGTGGGTTGGGGTGTGAGGGGATTGGCGGCGGGGGGGGGGGTCTATTTACTGCTGTGAATGTAAAGGTCATCCAATCGATACATCTCACACCTTCACACTTGATTGATTGGCTGGGGGGGGGGAGGGGGGGAGTCAGCCAATCAATTTGATCAGAGATGGAGACTCTTCTAACAGATAGCCACCTGGCTTGTGGTTGGTTAGAATTCTGCAGAGGGCTGCGCTGTGTGCCAGGTTTGGCCGTGACTCTGCACTAAACTGAGGCATTAAAACCCCTGATTGAATAGTAACTCGCCACCTGTGGTACTGTAGCCCAGCGCTAAATCAGCCACTGTTTTAAAGTGAGCAAAGAACCAACCACCTGCAGTCTTCACTACGACCAACCTTTACAGCCACAATAACATCCAGCCATTTAAATCAGCTTCATTCTGTATTCACTGGACGTACACAACAACAACACAACATCTCATTTAGAAAAATAGCTCAAAGGAAGTGTCATCCCAGAGACACTGGGTTGTTGTAAAGGGAGAGGATTAGGACATCATGTGCCCTTAGTCAAAGCATGAGGCATCTTGTCTTTCTCCACATCGTGGGCTGGGTTTTTTCCCACAAATAGTGTCAACACACCAAAAACCTAACGTGTGATTGGATTTTAATCCGATAGCATTATTATTCCTGTTTCCCATTGGCCATCCATTACTCTCACATGGCGCCTGTGTGGGTGGTGATTGCCCAATCAGCATCCGGACCTTATTCCATAGAGCATGCTTCCGTTTGCGTCCCTTAAACCCTGTGAGATCCTCTCTCTCTCTCTGTACTCCACCGACAGAATGCCTAATTCCAAAGTAAACTGATTGTTCTCTCCAACAAGATTACACTGTGATGATGTTATCCAAATGTGCTATCTGCCATGTGCTATCTGCCATGGATGCAACCAGGGCAGGCTAGGAGGAGGAGGATGCTCACCCCAAGATGACTGATCAGCATGCTAAGAGAAAGGAGTGAGGGAGGTGGGAGAAAATAAAGAACCCTCCCACACAAGTGAGTGAGAGAGATCGAAGGAGTGCGAGAGAGAGAGTTGTCGGAGTAGGGGTAAGCAGCAGAAATGTAATTTGCTTCTCACCTCAGGCGACTGGGCTCTGAGGCTAGTAAATATGCAAACATGGCCATCAATATGCACAGGCTGGATGATTACTAATCTCCACTGCAGGTCCTTTCAGGAGCACCATGTACCGTGCAATGTGAGGTGGAGGAAGAGGAGGAGGGGGCTAGAGGCCAATGCAGCCACATCTCCGGATCATTAGATCATGGTCAGATCATGACTGGTTAGACAGAGGCTTATGAAATGTATAAGATCAGCAGTTCCATACAAGCTGGGCTCTGGGCTGCATTCAATATGGCAACATTGTGCAACAGTTATCTACATTTGGAAAACTATTTGAATATAATTCTAGATTGCTGATAGTACTGTAGATTACTGAGAATTTTCAAGATTAAGAAACATTTCTCACACATTTTAAACAAACAGACATGGCTTAAAAACAAAGAACAAATGACAATGACACGTTAACTTAGTTTTAAAGAGCACAACCTCTTCTTTAATATGACACCACATTCATGTCAATAGGAATAACACTCATTTTGTCTTCCATTGTGTAAAAACTATTAACACTCAACACAACAAATAAACCAAGAGTATTTCAATTGTAGTACATTTGCCCAAATTACTCACCCAAGTATAATTTATTATAAATATTTTGAAAATGATTCAAAATGTGGGCAGAGGACAATATTCAAAGAGTATTTCAAAATCCACACAAAGTAGTCTTATTTGATTGGCAAGGATTCTTACTTCTTTAACAATGTAAAAACAACTATTCAGACACTTTCAGAATGTAGATAACCTCTTTCAATAACATTTAGTACAGACCAGGCCTGACACAAAATGTAGAAATAGTAGCCCACATTGACAACAATTCAGTGAATGCAACAAGTATTAGATAGACAGAGAGAAGATAGAAAACACAGCTACTGTTCAGAGACAATGTTATTTCCCGATGAGATTTGTAGGACAAATTCATGTCACGATGTCACTTGAGTGTTTGAATTTAGACTACAACATACCATCGCATTTCTTGAGGCACCGCCCCATCCTACAAAATGGCACGAAATAGTACTTTGACAACAATTCAGTAAATGCAATAAGTATTAGATCGGAAAAGATCGAGAGAACAAATGTAAATGCACAAACACAAAGTAGACTATTGGATTGACAAAGATTCTTAATTCTGTAACATTGTAAAAATGAAAATAAACTATTTAGAGACTATTTCATAATGTAGATGACCTCTCAATAAGATTTAGCACAGGCCAGACCTGACACAAAATGTTGAAATAGTAGCCTTCTTTGACAGCAATTCAATGAATGCAGACACACACAGAGAGAAGATACAAAGCACAATTTTAAAAAGTACACCATTTCCCTCTTCAGATTTGTAAGACAAATTCACATTTCACACGGTCACTTTAGTGTTTGCATTTAGCCTATGGCATGTCTGGAAGCACGGCCCCGTCCTGCAAAGTGGCGCAGAACACGTAGAGCACCCAAAGGAGGTTTCTACACATCTCCCACTCTTTGCTATGGATGCACACCACACACCCTCTCTTGTCCCCTTTAAATTTCACCAGGGAGTGGTGTGCTTTCTAATGATGAGTAACAACTCGGTCCACACCCCCTGGTGCCGTACTTTTGGCTACCCGCTTCTTGCACACTGTAGCCATCACAAAGTGGATGCACAAGCTGCATTTTGAATGCCTTTATACTACAGTTTCTGGGAAGGGGCCTTTGCTGGTCTACTAACGCCGCCCATACTCTATATGCACTATATGGCCAAAAGTATGTGGACACCCCTTCAAACTAGTATTCCTGTTGCTGACAGGTGTATACAATTGAGCACACAGCCACGCAATCTCCATAGACAAACATTGGCAGTAGAATGGCCGTATTGAAGAGCTCAGTGACTTTCAACTTGGCATCGTCAAAGGATGCCACCTTTCCAACATGTTAGTTTATCAAATTTCTGCCCTGCTAGAGCTGCCCCGGTCAACTATAAGTGCTCTTATTGTGAATTGGAAACAGTTAGGAGCAACAACGGCTCAGCCGCGAAGTGGTAGGCCACACAAGCTCACAGAATGAGACCGCCGAGTGCTGAAGCGCGTAGCGCATAAAAATCGACAGTCCTTGGTTGCAACACCCACTACCCAGTTCTAAACTGCCACTGGAAGCAACGTCATCACAAGTTCGTGATGAGCTTCATGAAATGGGTTTCCATGGACAAGCAGCGCACAGAAGCCTAAGATCACCATGCGCAATGTCAAGCGTCAGCTGGAGTGGTGTAAAGCTCGCCGCCATTGGACTCTGGAGCAGTGGAAATGTGTTCTCTGGAGTGATGAATCATGCTTCACCATCTGGCAGTCCAACGGAAGTATCTTGGTTTGGTGGATGCCAGGAGAATACTACCTGCCCGAATGCATAGTGCCAATTGTAAAGTTTGGTAGAGGACGAATAATGGTCTGGTGCTGTTTTTCATGGTTCGGGCTAGGCCCCATAGTTGCAGTGAAGGAAAATCTTAACACTACAGCATGCAATGATATTCTATACGATTTTGTGCAACAGTTTGTACTTTGTAGCAACAGTTTGGGGAAGGCCCTTTCCTGTTTCATCATGACAATGCCCCCGTGCACAAAGTGAGGTCCATACAGAAAGGGTTTGTTGAGATCGGTGTGGAAGAACTTGACTGGCCTGCTCTCTGCCCTGACCTCAACCCCATCGAAAACCTTTGGGATGAATTGGAACGGCAACTGCGAGCCAGGCCTAATTGCCCAACACCAGTGCCTGACCTCACTAATGCTTTTGTGGCTGAATGGAAGCAAGTCCCTGCAGAAATGTTCCCACGTATAGTGGAAAGCCTTCCCAGAAGAGTGGAGGCTGTTATAGCAGCAAAGGGGGGACCAACTACATGTGAATGCCCATGATTTTGGAATGAGATGTTCGACGAGCACGTGTCCACATATTTTTGGCCATGTAGTGTATGTAGTAATATGCCACGCAACCACTTTGAGCAGCTATGTAGGTACATACAGTTTGCAGATCCAAATTCAACAGATGAGACAGACAAATTGGCAAAAGTAAAATGTTTTGTGATATCCAATTGGTAGTTACAGTCTTGTCCCATCGCTGCAACTCCCTTACGGACTCGGGAGAGGCGAAGGGCGAGTGTCCTGTGTCCTCCCAAACACAACCCTGCCAAGCCGGCACCCAGCCCACCACCAGGAGTTGCTAGAGCACAATGGGACAAGGACATACCGGCCGGCCAAACACTCCCCTAAACCGGACGACGCTGGGCCAATTGTGCACCGCCTCATAGGTCTCCCGATCATGGCTGGCTGTGACACAGCCTGGGATCGAACCCGGGTCTGTAGTGCCTTTGACCACTGCACCACTCGGGAGGCCCTTGCACAAAGTAAACTGTGTGGTACAAGGGTGATGAGTGAGACTTGGGGCAGACAGATTCCATGGAAATATGGGAAGGGAATACCTAGTCAGTTGCACAACGGAATTTATTCAACCAAAATGAATCTTCCGTATTTAACCCAACCCATCTGAATCAGAAAGGTACGTGGGACTGCCTTAATCGACATCCACGGCGCCCGGGAAGCAGTTGTTGGGGGTTAACTGCCAGCAGATTTTCCCACCTTGCCGGCTCTGGGGATTAAAACCTTTCCGTTACGGGCCCAACGCTGTAAACTGCTAGGCTATCTGCAGCCCTCTGGTGTGCTCTCCCTCTTTCAGTCCTTCTCCCTCTCCAACCTCCTCTCCATGTTCCTCTCCCTCCTCTTCCTCTCTCCCTCCACTCTCACACACACACACACACACACACAAACACACACACACACACACACACACACACACACACACACACACACACACACACACACACACACACACACACACACACACACACACACTCACTCACTCACTCACTCACACAGTATAATCATGTGGTACCCCAGGAAGAGTAGCTGCTGCATGTAGCTAATGGGTTTGGGTTATGGTTCATTGTTTACCACATGGCCTCACATGTGAACCCTTAAAGAGATGGGTGGGGCTAAGTCTTAAGAGGGCGTGAACGATGCTGAACAGGTGTAGACAGAGAAGAGCTCTCCAGTAGGTGTACCAACACATTCAAGGGTGGGGTTACAAGTTTATCAACGGTCAAATGACTTTCCCATTGTTCCTTAACTTCAGTGTGTGATATACCATTTTGCTTTACTTTCATCCAATGTCAAAAACATGCTCGGTTACATGTATGTTTTGTCGGACTTCTGTATAATCAGACAGGATAGAGCACACACGAAGACGTTCATAAATATGTTCGCAGTTGACCAGCAGGGTTAGATTATAAGCGTAAAGGCTATGGGACACACACTTCAAGACCCATGGTCAGATTACTGAGTTAGCTGGTTGTCTTTGTATGGGGTGAGTGAGACCATCAAGTGACAGTGTGGCAAGCAAAGCACAATGTTGCCGCCTCCACTCCACTCTCGTTTTCTAGCCTGACGGACAACTTCAGATTTAGATCATTGTTAGCTGATAATCCAAATGAATAGCACCGGTATAAACAGGACAAAACAAGAAACTTGTTCGCTGGCTATGTAAACAAATATCATTGCAGCTAAATATCATTTGACCTCCCACTGCGCAAGCTTCTACCATAACACGACTGTTAAACAAGCTGGCGAATAGTAGGAAAATGAGGCAATGTATAGCTTATAAATATCTGTAACTAGCAAACACGACAAACCATTACCTAAATCCAACAGATAAACACAAAGGAATCTACTCTCTTCTTCGTGGCTAGTTAGCTGGTTGTCTGTATGCCTAACGTTAGGTAGTGAAAGTGACAGGGCTGACGTTTCGCGAGCACAGCACACATTTACAGCCACACAACTTTTCTAGCTGGCCTGGCAGACAAACCTGACCTAGCAAGCAGCTTGAGTCATTACCGTACAAATGTATCCGGTAGAAATGACAAAACAAGCCACTAGTTAACCCATTACACATTGCCAACAGCTAAACACTGCTCCACCACTGATGTGCTTGTCTGTATTAACCCGGTGATCATGACAGGACTGGCCTCTTCCGCGCCCTCTTTTTGAGGAATGAAGTGAAAAGTGAACAAGAAAACAGGATGTTAGCAAGTTCATTTTGCAATATTGACAAATATATTATTGTTAGAAAAACAAGGCCATTCGCTGCCTCTATCGCTGTTGATGGCCGCTGTGTTCTAAAGGGTTCAAGTAAATTAACCTTGTTTTCAACCCCTAGTCTCTTTAGCATGGAGAATGGACTCAGTCCTCGTCTGATGTTAGCTCTGCTCTGACAAGGCCCAGTAGTTTACTAGCCAATTGTTATTCCCTGTCTGTAATACCGGATTAAACAGCCTAGAGGACAGACACACACAGACACAAGCAGCAGCAGAAGGCAGGCAGTGGGCTGCAGTCATTAGGTGTGTGCATGGCTTATGCAGACAGCCAGATAAACCAGATGCCTCGTGATGGCCAGGGGTCATCTCTCTCTACCAGGACATGCTGTTGATGTCCTTGGCTCTCTCTCTCTCTCTCTCTCTCTCTCTCTCTCTCTCTCTTTCTCTCTCTTTCCCTCTCCTTCTTTCTTGCTCTCTATTGCTTTTTTCTCCCTCACGATTTCTCTCTCTCTCCCTTCCTTTCCCTCTCTATCTCTCTCTGGCTCTTTCTTTCTTTCCTCTCCTCCCTCTCTCTCTCTCTCTCTCTCTCTCTCTCTCTCTCTCTCTCTCTCCCTCACTCGGTGCTATACAGCCATCACACACACAAAGGTGTGTGTTGGTGCTTAGTACTGAAGAACCTGTCAGTTATCAGGAAGGAAGGGAGGAGACAGGGGAGTTGTCCATGGCCCTAGTCTTAATGCCTGAGGGTGTGCTACGTGTGGAGGATAGCTAATGCTCACAATAGCTACCTCAGTTTGCAGGTGAACAGGTTCTCATTTTGTGAGACTTAACTGTGTTTGAATTACAGCTCCTATGGGGAAATATGATGACTTTCTATGATAAAATGAGGTGTGTTAAATGCAACAACATGTATAAGAACATTTCTGTGAAACTCTGCAGCGGAACCTTGTAAAACACACACACAACCTAACCTTGGTGTATGATCTCTCTGACATTGACTACTTTCCTAGGTTGGCGTATCAGAGAGTGAGCTATCTTTCCTCCCTCTCTGCAGTGAGCACATACGGCTTGAGGATGTTTACCTGGCATGGTGCCTGTTGTAGCTACCCTCCTGTAGAGAAGAGCCTGGCCAGGCTAGTGTGTGTGTGTGTGTGTGTGTGTGTGTGTGTGTGTGTGTGTGTGTGTGTGTGTGTGTGTGTGTGTGTGTGTGTGTGTGTGTGTGTGTGTGTGTGTGTGCGCGTGTGTGTGTGTGTATGAGATCATTAGTAATGTACTGGTCTGAGCATACTTTACCATGTCTGGATGAGATCTGTCTCCAATGTTAGCTTTTATTTTCAGGAATGGAGTTGAATGCGTACGGGTGCGTGCACGCTGCTATGCCCTCAGACGTGAACTGAACTATCCATCTATCCACCCATCCATCTTCCCTCCTTCCTTCCCTCCTTTCATTTACTCATCTATCCATTTATCTATCTCTGGCTGGTGGCTGAAGGGCCGTGTCTCTTTGTGGCCCTGGTAATCTGGACCAATTTCCTCTGCAATTTATTTCCCCGCCAACCTCTTCAAGCAGCAGCTGCCTTCTCAAGGTAGAGCCACTCAGCTTTACAAACCCCCCCCCCCAATCCCCAATCACATTCTTTTGTTTGTTTGTTGTTAAGCCATCTCTCTCTGGCTGATGTTCCTATACAGGGACCGGGTAGAATTTGATATTGTCGTCCCTTTCTGCATCACTAGACCCTGATACCTCAAATCACATTTGTTTACCTTTCCTCTCTTCCCATCCTTTATCCATTGCCATTGTTTTCCTCTCTTTCTTAGCTAGTGTTTTACTCTTCCATCTCTTATATACTGTATCATCTCCCTATTCTAACTTTCTTTCTGCTTATTTTTCCCTCTCCGTTTTCCCTCTTTAGCTCTCTTTGCCTCCATCTTTTCTCTCTCTCTATCCCTCCCTCCAGCCAGTCATTCACTCTCTGCCAGCCTCATTTATCTCCCTCCATAGCCCTCTCTTTCTCCCTTTCTCTCCCTCCCTCCATCCTGTCATTATCTTTCTCCAACTCCCTCCCTCCCTCCCTCCCTCCCTCCCTCCCTCCCTCCCTCCCTCCCTCCCTCCCTCCCTCCCTCCCTCCCTCCCTCCCTCCCTCCCTCCATCCATCCATCCATCCATCCAACCATTGCTCTATCTCTCTCTCTCTCTCTCTCTCCCTCCATCCTGTCATTCTCGCTCTCCCTCTCTCCCTGCTTGGCTCCTCAGTATTCCGCTGCTGTCTCATGTGGAGTGATTTTGCCCAGACACGTCTGGCTCTGGGTAAAGTGCAGTCCCTAGAGAGCGTGCTCCGCAGCCCCCAGGTCGCCGGCACCATGAATACATTATGATCCCCATTTCCATCCTGTTGCCACGGCAGCACTTTCGGAGCCGCAGGGCGATTAAGACGTACACACATCGTCGATAGCCTGTTTTGGCCTTTGATCAGATTCCATCGCTGGTCTGGGTCTGGGTGGTTAGGACAGAGGGAGACGAGACAAAGATGGATGGTAGTTGCGTGCATGTGGTCAAGTTGACTACCTGCCAAACATTTATTGAAACGCACCCATACCACCATCTCCTATTCCTCCTCGATATCATTCCTTGCCTGAAACCATTTTCCTCCCTTACCATCTATGCTTCCGTTCCTCCTCCTCTCCTCTTTTCCTCCTCTCCTACTCTACAGTTCAGCATCTCTTTCTTTTATTTTCTGGTCTCCAATATTTCCCTTTCCTCCCTCACCTTTTTTATTGTTTCTTTTTTTCCTTTGGTGTGGAGGATGATGTATAAAACATGGAGCCTCAGGTAGAAGATGTTGGGTAGGAAGCCATGTCCCCCTAAATGGCCAGCCGTGTGCATGCGCCTAACACTTCACTGAGCAATCTGTCAACATGTCAGCAACACATGTTTTGTAAAAAGCCTCTGGTGGGAGTCAGGGGAAAAAAGGCACTTCTGCCAGACCAGAGAGAAAATGCTTTTTTCTCTCTCTCTCTCTCTTTCTCTCTCTCTCTCTCTCTCTCTCTCTCTCTCTCTCTCTCTTTCTCTCTCTCTCTCTCTCTCTCTCTCTCTCTCTTTCTTTCTCTCTCTCTCTCTCTCTTTCTCTCTCTATGCAGTGGATTTTCTATTGCTGGTGCACACGCTCCCACGGGCCCTCCTTGCCTCCCCGACATATATACCACACCCCCTGTCTGCACTTCAGAAATTTGAACTGGGGACCCTCAAGGGGGTTGGGGAGGGGGAGGTAGGTTTTGGCGGGGCTTCCCTCCTTCCCTCTTATTTTCAGAGCAGTTCTGAGATTGTGAAGGTATATTGTGACAGGTCCCCAAGCGGTCTTTTCTAATACCTGAGTTTCTGGAGAAGTTGGAAATTACTGGCGGCTTCCCCGAGGGACGGCTTTATCCACACCAGGAAGGAGGAGCACAACTCAGTGGGGAGGTTGCTTAATGCATGGCTGAAAATAAATAATTTCTGAGAGACACCTTCTCTCTCTCTCTGTCTCTCTCTCTCTCTCTCTCTGTCTCTCTCTCTCTCTCTCTCCTCCCCAGTTGTGTAGTTTACTACTCTCTGCCTCCTCTTGAAGGGTTCTAGTTTAATAAACTTTCAGAGGAGGCTGCTGGAGCAGACAGCTAGACAAATACCCTTGTGTGTTCTCTTTTGTCTGAGATACAGCTTTTTGTTATGTTCTTGCAAATTAGATTTCTCCCTCTGTCTTTCATTTTATCTCCCTCTGTCTCTTTCCCTCTGCATTTGTCTTCATGTTCGTTCTCTCTCTCTCTCTCTCTCTCTCTCTCTCTCTCTCTCTCTCTCTCTCTCTCTCTCTCTCTCTCTCTCTCTGGCCCTGCTTGCTCTTTGTTCACTCTCCTGCTCAGCCTCTGAGTCAGGCAGAAGAATGGCACATTAACGTTGTGTCAAGTTGGCTGGATGTCGTTTGGGTGGTGGACCATTCTTGATACACACAGGAAACGGTTGAGCGTGAAAGACCCAGCAATGTTCGCAGTTCTTGACACACTCAAACCGGTACGCCTGGCACCTACCATAAGCACCTACTACCACTCGAAGGCACTTAAATATTTTGTCTTGTCCATTCCCCCTCTGAATGGCACACACACAATCCATGTCTCAATTGTCTCAAGGCTTAAAAATCCTTCTTTAACCTGTCTCCTCGCCTTCATCTACACTGATTGAAATAGATTTAACAAGTGACATCAATAAGGGATCATTTCTTTCACCTGGATTCACCTGGTCAGTCTATGTCATGGAAAAACCTAATGTTTTGTACACTTAGTGTATGTTTCTCTGCATCTCAACCAAAAACTGGGTGAAGGATGGAAATGAATGTGAGTCTTATCAGGTAAATTTAGTAGCTGCCTGATCTTCTAAAGTCTACCAACCTTGCCAGCAGGAATGCCAGCTAAGATAGTTAGACAAGCTAGCTACTCTAACTTGATTGATAGCCTGAAATAGTTTAGCTAGTTATGAGGTTGGGAGATTGGGAACCTACTGTATCTGGGCTAAAGCAAACTTCATAACATTTCTAGGTGGCTAGTAGTATTACAGAAAAACAACAACAACAAAATCAACAACATATTTTGGGGGTATTATTGTTATTGTTATTATTTTAAAGAAGACAAATTTGAGGAGGAACTTGCCCCTGTGCCCCCCTATGAGCATGACACCTCTACACAAACTCTCTCTCTCTCTTTCTCTCTCTCTCTCTCTCTCTCTCTCTCTCTCTCTCTCTCTCTCTCAGACACACACTCACAAACTCTCTCTCTTGTGGTTCAGTTTATTGTTTGGTCTGTCTCTGTATGCCTTCCCTCTGTGCTCCCTTTTGTTTCTTCTATGTTTAGTTCTAGTGCAAGGCAGAGATGCTGCGCTGCAGATAGAACACAGACTGATAGAATGTGCTCTGGGTGGAGAGAGGGTGCATCACACCCACACGTATCTATTGGACAATGGCCTCTATCTGTCTGTGACAACATATCGCTTGGAATGCCTATTCAGTCTTGCTGCTGAACATGTGAATATGTGATAATATGATTACTGCTATAAATGAAATCTGATTTATCATCCATTGAGGTTATAGAGAAGCTGATTTGGAGTAATCATTGAAGCATCATTGCTTGCTTTTGAAGTGTCACCTTCCTCTAACAATTAGATATGTACTGTATATTCAATCATCTATAAAGGTGATAAGGAGTATTCTGTGTTTCCCACAGCAGGAAGTGACATTTCTCACCCCGTCTGTCTTCCACTGGGAAGCCTTGTACACCTGTATTTAATGTCTACGAATGATGCTTTATCTTGTCTTTTTCATAACCTCAAAAACAACATAAAACCCCAGCCACATGCACCATGCAGCCTCTCTCTCTCTCTCCTCCTCCCTCATCCCTCCCTATCTCTCTTCATCTCTCCCTACCTCTCTCCATCCCTCCCTACCGCTCTCCATCTCTCCCTACCTCTCTCCATGCCTCACTATCTCTCTTCATCCCTCCCTACCTCTCCCCATCCCTCCCTACCTCTCCCCATCCCTCCCTAACCTCTCCCCATCTCTCCCTACCTCCCTCCCTCCCTACCTCTCCCCATCTCTCCCTACCTACCTCCCTCCATCCCTCCCTACCTCCTTCCATCCCTCCCTACGTCCCTCCATCCCTCTCTACCTCTCTCCATCTCTCCCTACCTCCCTCCCTCCCTCCATCCCTCCCTACCTCCCTCCATCCCTCCCTAACCTCTCTGCATCTCTCCTCTATTGGTAAATAATTCACCCTTTTCCCTGTTACAAGCCGAAGCCTTAATAGGACTGCCGTAGCGTACCTGTAGTTGGGATAAACAAGGCGGCCCCCACCAGGGAAACAGAGGGATTTGGTGCTCCACGAGGGTAGAGGGAGGAATAAGTCATTTCCTTGTGAAAGGCAAGCAGCGGACTAGCTGACAGTAATTAAACCCTATAGGATAAAGGTTATCTGAGGCCTAGCAAAGCATACACCCTGGCCGTGCATGCAGGATGCTGTGTCCGCCGAATCCTATTCAAGACCTCTTGTTAAGGCGATGTGTGTGTGTGTGTGTGTGTGTGGGTGGGGGTTCATATGTGTATGTGTGTGCATGCGTTTGTGTGTTTCAGAAGGGGCATTGGTGCATAGCACTTCAAACAATTCATACAGTAGATGATAGGTAGTTGTTTGCGTTTTTGACCTTAAAGAGCAACTCCCTTCAAAAAATCAGAATGCCTATGTGGCACCGATATGAGTCAAAAACAGTTATTCTCATGTCAAAAATAACTACAAAGTGTAAATAGATTAATTTTGGTCATAAAGTCAGTCTCATCTGAAACAGAGTTTGGAAAATCCGTGCGTCACAACGGATAAATGAAGGTTTTGGTTTGATTTGATGATGTACATTTGCCCACTAACATAAGGTGAACAGCTGCTGTGATTGCGCTCTGTGATTGCGCTCTGTCCAATAGCATAGAAAGTAAGACAGACTTTGTTTACATAAACTTGAGAAATACTGCACCTAAACAACTTAGTTAGATGTAAAGTTCACACCTAAAACACCCTCGGCAAAAATATCTCCATTTATTACTCTCTTGAGTTATCTGAGATTCATTCTTGGGATTTTAAGGAAGTGAAATAGGCTTCCGCGTCTACAGTGGTCTCACGGGGGACAAAGATCATTAACCAAACGCGGAATCGGTCTGGATACGACACACCTCCAAGTAATCTCCTTTTGTTTCTGTTTAGCAACAGAAAAAAAAACGGGCCAATCGACGTGTTCAGAGGCTCATTAAACCTGAGTGCAGCTATAGACACTGCAGAGTGAATTAAAGACCATTCAACCAAACAACCACTCGCTAAAACTGCACAGTATAAATCGTTTGAGTTATTTGTCCATTACTGGATTGTAGATGTCTTTTGACATAATGGTGGGTGTTGGTGGTCTACATCATGTTGCTGAAGGTCGACACAATCATATGTTTGCAATATGTGAATGACCTTTGGATAGTTCACTCCATTGTAATCAGAGGCAGTAGTTACCTCAGATATTCAACTTCTATATCAGTATTATAAAATACATTTCGCACGCTAGTGTTCAACGACTTGTATACAGTTCAACCCTGTTGTTTCACTCTTAAACTTTACAATTGGAGTCTCCCTCCATCTGCTCACTGGAGAATTCTCCCATGTTGCAACTGTTACTTAGTCACCTGACCCGGTCCTCAGCAGGGCGTTGAAGTGGCTTGGCTCATGTTCTACAAATTACCCAGGGGGCCGTGCGTTCGCCGCCTATGTGCCCACGTTCCCTCCCTTCTGTATGCACAGTGCATGGTATTCTATTCGCCTCACCACGCTCCTTGAGGAGACAATGAAGAGTTGGCATGGCGACGGTGACACTAACCTTACTTACCCAGAGACACACAGGAAAATACAAATTGAGGAAGGGAACCTGCACGGCTCCAACCTATATGCTGCTTCCAGTGTTGGTGCTGGATGTATGGTGGATGCATGGTGGCTGTATGGTGGTGAGGTGACTACCCAGCATGGCTCCTGTGACCAGGAGGAGCGGCTTCTTCTGTGTGTTCTCATGAAGGGCACTCCAGTGGTAATCTCATTCCTTCCACTGTATATCTCCCTATCTCTATCTCGCCATCTCCTAATCTATCTACAGTATATCTCTCTCTCTCTCTTTGTCTGGATCTCACTCTCTTTCTCTCTCTGTCGCTCTCGCTCTCTCTGTTACTCTCTCTCTCTCTCTGTCACTCACTCTCTCTCATTCTCTCTCTCAATTCTCTTGATCTCTCTTACTTATTTGCATGCTAAATCTAATTAAATGTCACTTTAAAAAAAAAGTAATCTAAAGTTTTTACAAAGTAAAATGATTATGCATTGGGGCATGTCTGTGAAGTCACGCGAGCCCCTTTGTCGTCACCTTTAGTGTATATTACAGGTACTATTCAAATGGTCTGCACTACAGCAGGATAGCCAGATAAATGTTGTGCTGGTGTCGTTCCAGTCTGTAATACTGTTAATAGCCCAGTGTATAGAGGAGTAATTAGCTGTTATGGATGTAGCTGTCAGTGATAACTGATATTGCGGGACTATTACAATAATTCCCTGGAATGATGATCCTTGAAATGGCTTCAGCACACTAAGCTGCCCATTGGTGATGGATGTCAGATTACTGACTGACACAAACACCATAACCAAATCCTCCTCTGCTGCCAGAACGTTGTGGCGATGCGCGTAATGTTTTCTAGCATACGGTGCGACTATATCTACGGACGATCCAAGGTTCCGAAGCTCCTAGAATCCTAGAGTTGCCAACCGCGAACTCTAGATGGTAGTAAATAGGAGCCACTATGTGCACTGAGTGTGCAAACATTAGAAACACATTCCTAATATTGAGTTGCACCCACTTTTTCCCTCCGAACCGCCTCAATTCGTCGGGTCATGGACTACAAGGTGTCGTAAAGCGTTCCACAGGGATGCTGGCCCATGTTGACTCCAATGCTTCCAATGGCTACTATAGGATTCCTGACTGTGTCAAGATGGCTGGATGTCCTTTGGGTGGTGGACCATTCTTGATACACACAGGAAACTGTTGAGCGTGAAAATCCCAGCAGCGTTGCAGTTCTTGACACACTCAAATCGGTGCGCCTGGCACCTACTGTACTACCATACCACATTCAAGGGTACTTAAATATTTTGTCTTGCCCTTTCACCCTCTGAATAAAAACATACACATCCAAGGCTTAAAAATCCTTCTTTAACCTGTCTCCTCCGCTCCATCTACACTGATTGAAGTAGATTTAACAGGTGACATCAATAAGGGATCACAGCTTTCACCTGCATTCACCTGGTCAGTCGGTCATGGAAAGAGCAGGTGTTCCTAACGTTTTGTACTCTCAGTGTATATTCGGACTCTCTATATCTGTGAGAGTCCATGTGCTGTTTATGGGTTGATTTGAATGTGAAACGATGCTAGAGAATATCTTCCCTCAGATCTTAATTCCATATTGAATGGGTGATGATGATAATTCATCCGGGGGCGTTGTTTGGCAGTCAGATTGAGTTCCTCTCTGGAGAACACACTAAATATAGCCTCCCAGGTGGTGGAGATGGGAGATGTGTAGCTAAGTAAATGGTTACCAAGCCACACAGATCGAGAGAAAGCTCATGCCTACGTAAATATGGATCTGAGAGGGAGAGAGTGACACAGAAGAAGAGCATTATGGGGACCACAGCAATCTGAACCAAAGAGTCCTTGGAATTTGGGGATGGCCCTTTCCTGTTTCAGTATGGCAAGTGAAAGTTTTCACCATCTACGTAGGTGGCCATGTAAACTTTTCAATACAGGCTTCACCAGGTTAGACTTTTGCTGATAAATAGATCAACAGCAATACGTCAATGCGTAGTGATTAATGAATAAAAACAATGTAGTCACAACGTAGTCATTTGTCAGACGTGATCCAGGCCTAACTTACACTTTGCTCAGCGTCCTCCGCAATGATAAGTCTGTCCGTAAAATACACAACAATGTTTTTTAGAGTGCGTTGTCATCGTGATGCGATGAACACCCTGGATACCGGCAGAAAGAAACGAATAGGAGGGAAAACAAAGCCATAAAGCCAACCCCCCTAAATGTGTCTGCCATCTGACGACTCCATACTGTACACACATTGCATGGGACTCCTGGCACGGTTCCTCAGTCAGGGAGCAGAGGTTGGAGAGAGAGAGGGGGAAGTGTTGATCAGGGGCCTGGCCCATCCTCCAGAGACCATCCTCTCTTCCTGCCTCTCTGTTGCAATGTGGACACAGTTTGAGAATACGAACAGGTTTAACGGCAGCCCAGAAATCCTTTTAAAACGAACATAAAAACAGAGCCGACCCGCTATTAACTATCAGTAAAAAAAATGATTAGAGGGTTTGTGATAATTGTGTCAGGGGGAGATAGATCAGGCTAGTTAGGGAGCAGAGAAGAAGCAGGAAAATATTGCTGTTGTGGCGGTGGCGCCTTTGTTACGTTTTGCTGTTGATTTCGTTTCTACCATTGATCCACCCATCCATCTGTCCCTCTCTCCTCTGCTCCTTCCTTCTCTCTCCCTTGGATTGGGAGGGGAGTGGAGCCTTCTGGCTTTGGAGGAGCGGGATGAAGATGTTTATTCATCTGGAGCGTATTAGAGTCATGATTAAGGAGAACAGGGAGGAGGAGGAGAAGGAGAGGAGGACGGTGACGTCTGTAGCCTCCGCTCAGAAACCAGGCACAGGCGCCCAGGGAAGGGGTTGGAGTTTACCTGGATCTCTCTCTCCCCCTCTCTATCTCTCTTTCCGCCTGTCCTCTCAACTCTCAGCTCAGCTAATTATTAATGAATGCGGTTTCTGTTGAACCTCTGAGAAGTGTCAGCGCTCCAGTCATCTGAGGGTTAGGAAATCTTGACATTTAAGACAGGGATGCATGAAAATACATGTCTTGCTTGGGCTGTTTGCTTGTTTTCCTTCCTCCCTCCCTGCCTTCCTTCCTCCCTCCCTCATCCCTCCATCCCCCTCTCCTCTCCACCGTGGTGTATGTTTTCCACTCCCTCCTGGACTGTCTGGAGTTGTTCTACCACTGACAAGCCCACATGCCATTGACAAGATATCAAAGGGAAAGCCAGAGTGGATTAATCAGGGGAAGGCAATGCCATGGGTTAGAGGTCAAGGGTCAGGGTGTCTGTCTTGCACCGAATGCTAGCACCTAGTGTCTGTCTGTTGTTAGCCTCTCCTTGGTTCCATGCTTGACCTGTCTCAGTACAGTAGTTAGCTCCGTGCCCTGTGACACTGGAGGTCTTTGAAACAGGCGATTGTCTAAACATCAGTTGTGTTCTTAGTGATGCGACGTTGAAAGGTTTCCACTGGTTGGAACATGATAAGAATTAGGTGGCTCAATAAAGTAAACATCCACAAATTCTCCACAGATTCTCCATTTTGTGATTATTTTGTCTAATTCTTGAAATGTTTTAATTTAATTTAAATATTCATTTTAAAAGCACTTGTTTCATAAAGAATAGATAGCACCTCCAGAAAGTTGCCGTGCCAACCCAATTTTAATGAAGTGGCAAACCATTCATTAACTCAGCATATTTCCATGGCTCCGGGGGCGCAGAGTATATGCACACACACGCACGCACGCACGCACGCACACACACACACATACACACACACACACACACACACACACACACACACACACACACACACACACACACACACACACACACACACACACTCTACATGACCAAAAGTATGCGAGCACCTGCTTGTAGAACATTCATTCCAAAATCATGGGCATTAATATGGATTTGGTCCCCCTGTGCTGCTTTAACAGCCTCCACTCTTCTGGGAAGGTTTTCCACGAGATGTTGGGGGGACTTGCGTCCATTCAGGCACAAGAGCATTAGTGAGGTTGGCACTGATGTTGGGCCATTAGGCCTAACACGCAGTCGGCATTTCAATTCATCCTTATGGTGTTCGATGGAGTTGAGGTCAGGGCTGTCTGCAGACCAGTCAAGTTCTTCCACACCAATCTCGACAAACCATTTCTATATCGACTTTGCTTTTTGCACAGGACATTGTATTGCTGAAAGAGGAAAGAGCCTTCCCCAAACTGTTCTCACAAAGTTGGAAGCACACAATCATCTAGGGTCTAGGGTCATTGTATGCTGTAGCATTAAGCGTCCCCTTCACTGGAACTAAGGGGCCAAGTACAAATCATGAAAAACAGCCCCAGACCATAATTTCTCTTCCACCAAACTTTACAGTTGGCACTATTCATTCGGGCAGGTAGCTTTCTCCTGGCATCCGCCAAATCCAGATTAATCCGCCGGACTGCAAGATGGTGAAGGGTGCTTCATCACTCCAGAGAACGCGCTTCCACTGCTCCAGAGTCCAATGGTGGTGAGCTTTACATCACTCCAGCTTCCATTGGCATTGCGCATGGTGATCTTAGACTTGGATGCGCTGCTCGGCCATGGAATCCCATTGAATGAAACTCTCGAATAACAGTTATTGTGTTGACTTTGCTTCGAGAGGCAGTTTGGAACTCGGTAGTGAGTGTTGCAACCGAGGACAGACGATTTTCACGTGCTACCCGCTTCAGCACTCTGCAGTCCTGTTCTGTGAGCTTGTGTGGCCTACCACTTCGCTGCTGAGCCGTTGTTGCTCCTACACGTTTACACTTTACAATAACAAGCACTTGTTATTGCTACAGTTGCCCGGGGCAGCTCTAGCAGGGCAGAAATTTGACGAACTGTCTTGTTGGAAAGGTGGCATCCTTTGACGATGCCACGTTGAAAGCCACTGAGCTCTTCACTAAGGCCATTCTACTGCCAATGTTTGTCTATGGAGATTGCATGGCTGTGTGCTCGATTGTATACAAATCTCAGAAACTGGTGTACCTGAAATAGCCGAATCCACAAATTTGAAGGGGTTTCCACATACTTTTAGTGTTGTAGTGTGTGTGTATGTGTGTATATACAGTTGTGTTTTATTTAGTTTTCTCACAGAAAATTTGATTTATGTCACAAATAAGTATATATATATATATATATATATATATATATATATATATATATATATATATATACACATATACTTGTTTTAATGACATAAATCACATTTTCTGTGAGTAAACTAAACACAACTGTCCATGTACATTCGCCCAAGGTGATGTGTAGAAGAGGGTGAAACAGGGTTGTGGGATGTGGCAGGGCTTGAAAACTATTACGGACTACACAGGAAAACCCAGACGCGAGCTACCCAGAGACGCCAGCCTACCAGACAAGCTAAATGCCTTTTATGCTCGCTTCGAGGCAAGCACGAGAGCATAAGCTGTTCTGGACGACTGTGTGATAATGCTTTCGGTAGCCGATGTGAGCAAGAGCTTTAAACAGGTCAACATTCACAAAGCCACGGGGCCAGATGGATTACCAGGATGTGAACTCAAAGCATGCGCGGACCACCTGGCAAGGGTCTTCATTGATATTTTCAACCTCTCCCTGACCGAGTCTGTAGTACCTACATGGTTCAATGAGACCACCATAGTCCCTGTGCCCACGGAAGCGAAGATAGACTTCCTAAATGATTACCGCCCCATAGCACTCACGTGGACATCCATGAAGTGCTTTGAAAGGCTGGTCCTGGCTCACATCAACAGCATCCTCCCAGATACCCTAGACCTACTCCAATTCGCATACCGCCCCAACAGATCCACAGATGAAGTGATCTCAATCGCACTCCATGCTTCCCTTTCCCACCTGGACAAAAGTAACACCTATGTGAGAATGCTGTTCATTGACTACAGCTCAGCGTTCAACACCATAGTGCCCACGAAGCTCATCACTAAGCTAAGGTCCCTGGGACTAAACACCTCCCTCTGCAACTCGATCCTGGACTTCCTGACGGGCCACCTCCAGGTGGTAAGGGTAGGCAACAACTCAGGGGTGTGTACTTAGTCCCCTACTGTACTCCCTGTTCACCCACGACTGCGTGGCCAAACACAACTCCAACACCATCATTAAGTTTGCTGACAACACAACAGTGTTAGCCCTGATCACCGACAACGATGAGACAGCCTCTAGGGAGGAGGTCAGAGACCTGGCAGTGTGGTGCCAGGACAACAACATGTAACCCCGCACATTGACTTGGTGCAGGTACCCCCTGTATATAGCCTCGTTATTGTTATTTTATTGTGTTACTTTTTATTATTTTTACTTTAGTTTATTTGGTAAATATTTTCTTAATTCTTCTTGAACTGCACTGTTGGTTAAAGGCTTGTAAGTAAGCGTTTCACGGTAAGGTCTACACTTGTTGTATTCGGCGCGTGTGACAAATAAAGTTTGATTTGATTTGTATTCATTATGGAAACGGTTTACCGTTTAAGAACCAAACGGAAGCGAACAGAGCAAAACAAGAGTTTATATTAGACAAATTTGTTCAGTTTGCTTCTGTTTAAAAAAATAATTGCAACAGAATCGGCAGAATGAATACACCCGGGGTAAAAGAGGGTGGTAGAACGTAGCAGCACGCTGTGGTTCTCTGGCATGTTGTTCACTGGGCCTCCAGCCTGTCTGCCTACCTAGCCTGCCGCAGTGGTGAGGGAGAGGGACCAGTACACACTGCCTCTCCATGTCGTACCCAGACCCAACCCAGCATTCCCTCCCTCAGAGCCAGAGCAGTGAGGCAAGCGGTGATGGGCCGTGCTGGGGGACAGATTGTCACTCCTCCTCCCCGCTGCAACCCCCCCCTGGGAGGCCCACGGGGGCTGGGGGTCCAGCCAAGGCCTGGGGCGGGGCGGAACCTACTTCCTGCTAGTGTGTTCTCTTCTCTCCTGCACTACCTAACATGGTCAGCTATCTGTTCTTCCTCTGATCAGCCTTGAGTTGAACAGCAACACTACTTTATGGCTGTGTTGATCTTGTAATAGTGAATAGCTGGGTTAGAATTCCACCAGATCTCAGAATTGGTACTGAACAGTACAGAGCACTAAGGTTCTTCTACATGAAGATGTTGTACATGAGACCTATAAAGTACCCATCATACACAGGTCATACATCTTGCTCTCTTATCTGCATCTGCCTTTATTATGTTCTGTCATCTTCTTTCAGGGTAGACAAATAGTTGAATTGGTTTCTGCTCACACGTCTCGTCTGTCTCCAGGACATCAGAACAGTGGGATCAGGGCCCATGATAAGTAATGGAACCGCTCTCCTATCGTCCTCTTCTCGCTCTGTCTCACTCTCCCCTTCCATGTCTTCATGGAAAGATAAAAGCCCCAGCTTGTAAAGGATGACTGGCTGGCCTACTTTCCCTCCGCTGGCCCTCCATTTGTCTGCGTTTCCTGGGACACCACTGGGGCGCTGTGATTTCTGGGACAGTGACCAAGTGCTCCTGTCTGTGCTGGGGGACGTGGGTAATGTGGACAAAGTAGTTGACAGTTTGCTGGTTACCCGTGGTTGGGGTAGACAGAGCCGTGAGGGCTGGTATAATGGACGCCAGGCCACTGAGACAGCTAGGCAGCAGTTTGATGTTCCAGCTAGTGTGTTAGGCCCTGTGTAAAAGTTGACTGCCATTTTGATGTGTGTCTGTCTGTGTGTGCGTCTGTGTGTTGTGTTTTGACAAGGCGTGTCATTATGAGCATGATGTTATGGGAAGAGACACGTTGCTACGGCACCATTGAAACCCTGGGAAACGCACCCTTCTATCAACCACTGTCTCTCCCTCCCTATCTCTCTGTCTCGTTCTCTGTCCTCCCATAACACACCCCTCCTTCTCTCCTCTCTCTCCTCCTCCAGTAATGTTGCTGTGGTCCCCTCTCCCTTTCCTCCTAAAGCGTGGCAGATTTGATTGATCTTTGGCAGGGGGCGACTGGGGCCTGACATTTCTCACAGATGTGTAAAAAAAACACATTGTGTTTGCTGAAAGAGTGGGAGAGGGGGGAGTGAGAGAGTGTGAGAGAGAGAGAGAGTGAGAGAGAGAGAGAGAGAGAGAGAGAGAGAGATGGACAAGAGATGATAATATTCTAGTTCTACCTTTGTGTGTGTGTGTGTGTGTGTGTGTGTGTGTGTGTGTGTGTGTGTGTGTGTGTGTGTGTGTGTGTGTGTGTGTGTGTGTGTGTGTGTGTGTGTGCGTGCGTGCGTGCGTGTGCGTGTGTGTGTGTTTTAATATCTGTGTGAAGCGTCAGTCGTAGTATGTGTGAGACTGGTGCAATAAGCCATGTCTGGCCACCTGGCACTTCTCTTTGAGAGCTGCTGGGAATGTTCAGCACTCCATTTTGACTGGACGTGGTTTCTCCTTAGCCAGGGCCGTAGCAGTGGCACTGTGTGTAAGCCTTGGGGCTGGTCTCGCTCCAATAGCTCTGCGTGGGGTCCTGAGTCGGCTCAATGATCCAGTCATCTGAGGAGAACTGGAATTAGCCTCTAAATTGAAACCATTGAAACCCCTTTTTTCACGGCAGCAAAATGGGAGTATCTAGCTAGCTAAGCTAAAGCCTCTCGCCATTTTCTAGCCTCCACTTATTAGATCTTAAGTGGTTGTGTCACATACAGCACTGAACATGATATCATGTTGTTCAAACGCACATTGCTATTTGGAGCTTCAGAATGGGATGTGCTTTGAGATGACACATCAACAGTCTCGAGGGGATTGTTCGACTACTTTTACCAGCAGCTGTAAAGGATGCCTTGTTCTTCTTCTCTGAAGTGGGGTCATAGTGTTATATCAGATGCGTTGGCAGTTCTTTGTTTATTCAATGAATATCCAATCCCTGCTGTGCGAAACACACACACACTCAGTCTCATATACTCAAGCACGCACGCACGCACGACCACACACACACACACACGACCCCCCCCCCCCCCCCCCCCCCCACACACACACACACACACACACACACACACACACACACACACACATACACACACACGCACACACACACACACGCACACACACACACACACACATACACTCTTAGAAAAAAGGGTTGCAAAAGGAATCTTTGGCTGTCCCCACCAGAGAGCCCTTTTTGGTTCCATGTAGAACCCTCTGTGGGAAGGGTTCTACATGGAACCAAAAGGGGTTCTTCAAAGGGTTCTCCTATGAGGACGTTCTATATTGCACCTTTTTTCTAAGAGTGTACTCACACACACACATGCACACACACACTCACACTCACACCCTCACTCATGTACATGAGCACTGACACATGAACACAAAACGTTCCTAGGGAAATCCCTATAAAGATCGCTGGTAAGATACAAAGATATGAAGATTATGTTTTTGAATTTAGAAAAAGTGCATTACCTGTTCTCTCCAGCATGCAAAAATGGAACAGGATTTTTACAAAAGTCTAGTGGTAGAATTGGCAATTTCTTTGGCCTCTATACCTATTTTGCCAATTGGACTGAACCCCTTTGCTACACGGAACCCTACTACTCCATCACGACTGGACTATTCGACGTAACTGCATGAGGAGGCTATAACAGACTTCCTCCGTCACGACGTCCCTCTAAGGCCCTTCTGCTAGCTTGCTAGCCCCGGCCTGCTAGCTGTCTGAATCGCCGTGTCTCCAGCCGGCCTAACTACTCACTGAACTCCTATGATCACTCGGCTACGCATGCCTCTCCCTAATGTCAATATGCCTTGTCCATTGCTGTTCTGGTTAGTGATTATTGTCTTATTATACTGTAGAGCCTCTAGCCCTGCTCAATATGCCTTAACCAACTTTTGTTCCACCTCTCACACATGCAGTGACATTAGCTGCTTTACATTTTTCTAGAGACAATATCTCTCTCATCATCACACAATGCCTAGGTTTACCTCCAATGTATTCACATCCTACCATACCTTTGTCTGTACATTATGCCTTGAATCTATTCTATCGCGCCCAGAAACCTGCTCCTTTTACTCTCTGTTCCGAACGTGCTAGACGACCAGTTCTTATAGCCTTTAGCCGTACCCTTATCCTACTCCTCCTCTGTTCCTCTGGTGATGTAGAGGTTAATCCAGGTCCTGTAGTGACTAGCTCCACTCCCACTCCCCAGGTGCTCTCTTTTGTTGACTTTTGTAACCGTAAAAGCCTTGGTTTCATGCATGTTAACATTAGAAGCCTCCTCCCTAAGTTTGTTTTATTCACTGCCCTAGCACACACTGCCAACCCGGATGTCTTAGCCGTGTCTGAATCCTGGCTTAGGAAGACCACCAAAAACCCTGAAATGTCCATCTCTAACTACAACATTTTCCGACAAGATAGAACCGCTAAAGGGGGCGGAGTTGCAATCCACTGCAGAGATAGCCTGCAGAGTTTTGTCTTACTATCCAGGTCTGTACCCAAACAATTCAAGCTTCTACTTTTAAAAATCCACTATTCCAGAAACATGTCTCTCACCGTTGCCGCATGCTATAGACCACCCTCTGCCCCCAGCTGTGCCCTGGACACCATATGTGAATTGATTGCCCCCCCCATCTATCTTCAGAGCTCGTGCTGCTAGATGACCTAAACTGGGACATGCTTAACACCCCAGCCATCCTACAATCTAAGCTTGATGCCCTCAATCTCACACAAATGATCAATGAACCTACCAGGTACAACCCCAAATCCGTAAGCACGGGCACCCTCATAGATATCATTCTAACCAACTTGCCTTCCAAATACACCTCTGCCCACCAAATACACCCCTCCAAATACACCAAGATCTCAGCGATCATTGCCTCATTGCCCGCATCCGCAATAGGTCTGCGGTCAAACGACCACCCCTCATCACTGTCAAACGCTTCTTAAAACACTTCAGGCCTTTCTAATCGACATGGCCCGGGTATCCTGGAAGGATATTGACTTCATCCAGTCAGTAGAGGATGCCTGGTTATTCTTTAAAAGTACCTTCCTCACCATCTTAAATAAGCATGCCCCATTCAAAAATGTAGAACCAGGAACAGATATAGCCCTTGGTTCACTCCAGACCCGACTGCCTTGACAGCACAAAAACATCCTGTGGCGTTCTGCATTAGCATCGAATAGCCCCCGTGATATGCAACTTTCAGGGATTTTAGGAACCAATGTACACAGGCAGTTAGGAAAGCTAAGACTAGCTTTTTCAAGCAGAAATGTGTATCCTGTAGCACAAACTCCAAAAAGTTATGGGACACTGTAAGGTTCATGGAGAATAAGAGCACCTCCTCCTAGCTGCCCACTGCACTGAGGCTAGGAAACATTGATAAATCCACTATAATTGAGAATTTCAATAAGCATTTTTCTACGGCTAGCCATGCTCTCCACCTGGCTACCCCTAACCCGGTCAACTGCCCTGCACCCCCCACATAACTCACACAAGCCTCCCCATTTCTCCCTACAAATCAGCCGGGCTAGACAATCTGGACCCTCTCTTTCTTTCTACAATTATCTGCCGAAATTGTTGCAACCCCTATTACTAGCCTGTTCAACCTCCCTTTCGTATCATCTGAGATTCCCTAAGATTGGAAAGCTGCCGCGATCATCCCCCTCTTCAAAGGGGGAGATACTCTAGACCCAAACTGCTACAGACCTATATCTATCCTACCCTGCCTTTCTAAGGTCTTCGAAAGCCAAGTTAACAAACAGATTACTGACCATTTTGAATCCCACCGTACCTTCTCCGCTATGCAATCTGGTTTCAGAGCTGGACATGGGTGCACCTCAGTCAGGCTCAAGGTCCTAAACCATATCATAACCGCCATCGATAAGAGATATTACTGTGCAGCCGTATTCACCGACCCTGCCAAGGCTTTCGACTTTGTCAATCACCATATTCTTATCGGCAGACTCAACAACCTTGGTTTCTCAAATGACTGCCTCGCCTGGTTCACCAACTACTTCTCTGATATTGTTCAGTGTGTCAAATCGGAGGGCCTGTTGTCCGGACTACTGGCAGTCTCCATGGGGGTGCCACAGGGTTAAATTCTCGGGCCGACTCTCTTCTCTGTATACATCAATGATATCGCTCTTGCTGCTGGTGATTCTCTGATCTACCTCTACGCAGACGACACCATTGTGAATACTTCTGGCCCTTCTTTGGACACTGTGTTAACTAACCTCCAGACAAGCTTCAATGCCATACAACTCTCCTTCCGTGGCCTCCAACTGCTCTTAAATGCAAGTAAAACTAAATGCATGCTCTTCAACCGATCGCTGCCCGCACCTGCCCACGCGTCCAGCATCACTACTCTGGACGGTTCTGACTTAGAATATGTGGACAACTACAAATACCTAGGTGTCTGGCTAGACTGTAAACTCTCCTTTCAGACTCACATTAAGCATCTCCAATCCAAAATTAAATCTAGAATCGGCTCCCTATTTCGCAACAAAGCATCCTTCACTCATGCTGCCAAACATACCCTCGTAAAACTGACCATCCTACCAATCCTTGACTTTGGCTCTGTCATCTACAAAATAGCCTCCAACACTCTACTCAACAAATTGGATGCAGTCTATCACAGTGCCATCCGTTTTGTCACTAAAGCCCAATATACTACCCACCACTGCAACCTATACGCTCTCGTTGGCTGGCCCTCGCTTCATACTCGTCGCCAAACCCACTGGCTCCAGGTCATCTACAAGTCTTTGCTAGGTAAAGCCCCGCCTTATCTCAGTTCACTGGTCACCATAGCAGCATCTCACAGATCATCTCACAGATCACTGCACCTGTACATAGCCCATCTGTAAATATCTCATCCATCTATCTCATCCCCGTACTGTATTTATTTATCTTGCTCCTTTGCACTCCAGTATCTCTACTTGCACATTCATCTTCTGCACATCTATCACTCCAGTGTTTAATTGGTATATTGTAATTACTTCGCCACCATGGCCTATTTATTGCCTTACCTCCCTTATCTTACCTCATTTGACTGTATGTTTGTTTATTCCATGTGTAACTCTGTGTTGTTGTATGTGTCGAACTGCTCTGCTTTATCTTGGCCAGGTCGCAGTTGTAAATGAGAACTTGTTCTCAACTAGCCTACCTGTTTAAATCAAGGTGAAATAAATACAAATAATGGGGTCACAGAAACAAACCAGTTTGAGCTAACAGATTCTATAGGGTAGCTTTGTTTTTGCAGTAAATGCTTGAAGTCAAGAGCAAGTCAGCTTGAGGGGTCCTTAAGAGCAGCGTCTGTGTGTGTGCAGGAGCAGCAATGGCACCAGGTCTCTGACTGAAAGGCTTATTTGAACAGTAATATTTACACAGTGAGAGCTAAAAATGAACATGAGAGGTGGCACACAGAGCAAATGTAAACTGGATTGGAGGCTCGGGGTGTGTGTGTGTGTGTGTGTGTGTGTGTGTGTGTGTGTGTGTGTGTGTGTGTGTGTGTGTGTGTGTGTGTGTGTGTGTGTGTGTGTGTGTGTGTGTGTGTGTGTGTGTGTGTGTGTGTGTGTGTGTGTGTGTGTGTGGGTGTGTGTGTGTGTGGGTGTGTGTGTGTGTGGGTGGGTTGGTTGGTTGGTTGGTTGGTTCTTCTATCCTTTCCTACATGGATAGTAGAACAAGGAAAACTCTCCCTCGTGGGGACATTTCCCACATACCCATGAGGACAAAGGCTATTTTAAGCTTAGGGGTTGGGTTTAGGGTTAGGGTTAGAATTAGGGTTAGATTTGGGGTTAGGGTAACAGTAAGGGATTAGTGATTAGGGTTTGCGTAGGGTAGTTTTGGGAGTGTTTCAGTAAAATCTTGATCTATAGGATAGAATTTATGTAGGTGCCCAATGGTTATGTGTATAGAAAGCTGATATTCCAAAAGACCTTTGTAAACAGCAGTAAACTGTGCCAAACAATATTTAATTTTTAAATTACCACCATTCCCTGTAGACCTCCAACTCAGATCAAACCAAAAGAGATAACACATTTACATTTATAAAAAAAAAAAAAAACTATTACTTGTATAAAAAAAAAACAGACTAAACAGATGTCGAATGAGTTTCCAGCTGTCCTGGTGGAAAAAAAAACACATACACTATATATACAAAAGCATGTGGACATGCATCAAAGTTCACCTATTTCAGCCACACCGGTTGCTGACAGACATAGAAAATCAAGCACACAGCCATGCAATCTCCATAGACAAACATTGGCAGTAGAATGACCTTACTGAATAAGCTCAGAGACTTTCAACTTGGCACCGTCATAGGATGCCACCTTTCCAACAAGTCAGTTTGTAACATTTTTGCCCTGCTAGAACTGCCCCAGTCAACTCTAAGTGCTTTTATTGTGAAGTGGAAAGGGCTTGGAGCAACAACGGCTCAGCCGCGAAGTGGTAGGCCACACACACACTACCCAGTTCCAAACTGCCTCTGGAAGCAACGTCAGCACAAGGACTGTTCGTCAGGAGCGTTATGAAATGGGATTCCATGGCTAAGCAGCCGCACACAAGCCTAAGATCACCATGTGCAATGCCAAGTGTCGGTTGGAGGGGTGTAAAGCTCGCCGCCATTGGACTCTGGAGCAGTGGAAACGCATTCTCTGGAGTGATGAATCACGCTTCGCCATCTGGCAGTCTGACGGACTAATCTGGGTTTGGTGGATGCCAGGAGAAAGCTACAGTTGAAGTCTGAAGTTTACATACACTTAGGTTGGAGTCCTTAAAACTCTTTTTTCAACCACTCCACAAATTTATTTTTTACAAACTATAGTTTTGGCAAGTCGGTTGGGATGTCTACTTTGTGCATGACACAAGTCATTTTTCCAACAATTGGTTACAGACAGATTATTTCACTTATAATTCATTGTATCACAATTCCAGTGGGTCAGAAGTTTACATACATAAGTTGACTGTGCCTTTAAACCAACTTGGAAAATTCTAGAAAATAATGTAATGGCTTTAGAAGCTTCTGATAGGCTAATTAACATAATTTGAGTCAATTGGAGGTGTACCTGTGGATGTATTTCAAGGCCTACCTTCAAACTCAGTGCCTCTTTGCTTGACATCATGGGAAAATCAAAAGAAATCAGCCAAGAACTCAGAAACAAATTGTAGATCTCCACAAGTCTGGTTCATCCTTGGGAGCAATTTCCAAATGGCTGAAGGTACCGCGTTCATCTGTACAAACAATAGTACGCAAGTATAAACACCATGGGACCACGCAGCCATCATACCACTCAGGAAGGAGATGCGTTCTGTCTCCTAGAGATGAACGTACTTTGGTGCGAAAAGTGCAATTCAATCCCAGAACAACAGCAAAGGACCTTGTGAAGATGCTGGAGGAAACAGGTACAATAGTATCTATATCCACAGTAAAACGAGTCCTATATCGACATAACCTGAAAGGCCGCACATCAAGGAAGAAGCCACTGCTCCAAAACCGCCATAAGAAAGCCAGACTACGATTTGCAACTGCACATGGGGACAAAGATCGTACTTTTTGGAGAAATGTCTGATGAAACACAAATAGAACTGTTTGGCCATAATGACTTTGTCATTATGTTGGGAGGAAAAAGGGGGTGCTTGCAAGCCGAAGAACACCATCCCAACCGTGATGCACGGGGGTGGTAGCATCATGCTGTGGGGGTGCTTTGCTGAAGGAGGGACTGGTGCACTTCACAAAATAGATGGCATCATGAGGGAGGAAAATTATGTGGATATATTGAAGCAACATTTCCAGACATCAGTCAGGAAGTTAAAGCTTGGTCACAAATGGGTCTTCCAAATGGGCAATGACCCTTGAAGTTGTGGCAAAATGGCTTAAGGACAACAAAGTCAAGATATTGGAGTGGCCATCACAAAGCCCTGATCTCAATCCTATACACAATTTGTGGGCAGAACTGAAAAAGTGTGTGCGAGCAAGGAGGCCTACTTATTGTGGGAAGCTTGTGGAAGGCTACCTGAAACGTTTGACCCAAGTTAAACAATTTAAAGGCAATGCTACCAAATACTAATTTAGTGTATGTAAACTTCTGATCCACTGTTAATGTGATGAAAGAAATAAAAGCTGAAATAAATCATGCTCTCTACTATTATTCTGACATTTCACATTCTTAAAATAAAGTGGAGATCCTAACTGACCTAAGACAATTTTTACTAGGATTAAATGTCAGGAATTATGGAAAAACTGACTTTAAATGCATTTGGCTGAGGTGTATGTAAACTTCCGACTTCAACTGTATCTGCCTGAATTCCTAGTGCCAACTGTAAAGTTTGGTGGAGGAGGAATAATGGTCTGGTGCTGTTTTTCATGGTTTAGGCTATGCCCCTTAGTTCCAGGGAAATCTTAACACTACAGCATGCAATGACATTCTAGACGATTCTGTTCTTCCAAATTTGTGGTAACAGTTTGGGGAAGGACCTTTCCTGTTTCAGCATGACAATTCCCCTGTATGCTAAGCGAGGTGTTGAAGAACTTGACTGACCTGCACAGAGCCTTGACCTCAACCCCATCGAAAACCTTTGGAATGAATTGGAATGCCAATTACGAGCCAGGCCTAATTGCCCAACATCAGTGCCCACCTCACTAATGCTCTTGTGCCTGAATGGAAGCAAGTCCCCACAGCAATGCTCCAACATCTAATGGAAAGCCTTCCCAGAAGAGTGGAGACTGTTATAGCAGCAAGAGAGAGAACAACAGATTGAGCAAGAGAGAAAAGGGACGAGAGAAAGAGAGAGGGGCTAATATAAGACTGAGGAAAGAACCCAGTGAGAGAGACCAGAGAGAGAGAGAGGAAAGACTCCAGAGCCCAGAGAGAGAGAGGAAAGACTCCAGAGCCCAGAGAGAGAGAGAGAGGAAAGACTCCAGAGCCCAGAGAGAGAGAGAGAGGAAAGACTCCAGAGCCCAAAGAGAGAGAGAGGGGAAAGACTCCAGAGCCCAGAGAGAGAGAGAGAGGAAAGACTCCAGAGCCCAGAGAGAGAGAGAGAGAGAGGAAAGACTCCAGAGCCCAGAGAGAAAGAGAGAGGAAAGACTCCAGAGCCCAGAGAGAGAGAGAGAGGAAAGACTCCAGAGCCCAGAGAGAGAGAGAGAGAGAGGAAAGACTCCAGAGCCCAGAGAGAAAGAGAGAGGAAAGACTCCAGAGTCCAGAGAGAGAGAGGGGAAAGACTCCAGAGCCCAGAGAGAGAGCAGGGTAGAGGGACAGGCCCTAAGATGGAGGTCTTCCTCCCAGGACGTGACAGGCTGTTGGCTGTAGGATGCTCAGGAAGGCCTTGGCAGGCCAACAAAGACAGCCCTTCAGCTGCAGGGTGTACTTTTTCAGGCCCCAGCATCCCCTTTGGCAGCGGCACAGAGAGTGCTGGCGTGCAGAGGCCCCAGAGACGGACGGACGGACGTGGAAGAAAAGGCCTTCTCGGCTCCCTGTTATTTACTCAGGCTGACGAGGACCTGGGTATTTCTTGTCTGGGTGAAGGAGGGGAAAAACAGGAGGGTCTCTCTATCTCTTAAGTCTCCTGGGGTTGAACAGTGCTTTCATCTGCCGTTGTTCACACACTTGTCATGACGGTCTTGTGTGTGTTACCTGAGCTGTTGACCTCAAGCACCATGGTGATATATGATGGCCACCCTCCGATATGAGATATGGTCAAATATTGTTATCTCAAAAGTACTAGCTTCGAGGAGTCAGTAACCACCTGTTTGTCGAAAGCCATATCAGTGGGCCTTTTGAATGGTACACCAACGTCCTTTCAGAACGAGACAACGCATTAGTGGGAATAAGAACAGTACAGAGAAAGCAGCGTAGATATGATTCAGAAGACATTGGAGAACACGTGTACGATTAACAATACTGTACTCACATGTCCAATGTCAACACAGCTGTCATGTCTACACACAGATCATTAATTCACTTGTGTTAATCAACAATGATGCACCATGAGAATGTTAATTCAATTAGGCGCTGGACAGTTCAAGTCAAATGATGACCCACTTGTATAATCCTTGTGTACATAACTCATGACTCCCGCTCCCCCGTTGTTTGGTGTGTCTGTTGACTAATGTATGCAGCTCAGTGTAATAAAGACATTATATACATTGTTAATGAACTAAACAAAGAACGGAGGAGGCAGCCTTGACAGCATCGCAATGTCTGCCGGCCGTGCCATCATCATTTAAGACAAGCAGGATTTCATGTAATATATATTTCCTGTATCTGGCTATGTGTTTGTTTGTTTTGGTGTTGTCTCCGAGCCAACGTGTTTGACTGTAAGGCATTGGTTAGGGTCATTTCTCTCTGCTCTGCTGTCTACTCCTATCCTGGGAGAATGTGTGTGTGTGTGTGTGTGTGTGTGTTTGTGTGTGTGTGTGTGTGTGTGTGTGTGTGTGTGTGGAGGAGGGCATTCCACTGACTCACCCATCCTCCCTCCAACCAGAACAAAACAACATGGATGAACTACATACAGAAAGAAGATAAATCAGGCAAGGTTTGGTTTGCTGCTCCTTGGGTTTGACTCAGAGCTTGTGCAAAGTGGGCAGTGTGCCAGGGACAGGGGGGTGAAGGGGGGTCGGAGGTGGGAGGTAGGCAGGCCGTCCTCAATGTGCTGCTTTCAGCAGTTTGGAGGGGCAGGGGAATAACCTCCGACCCCATCTGTTTCCTGAAGATAGGCCCTGACGGGTGTAAGTACTCAGTGAGGGCATGTTATCCTGACTAAGGGCAGATCTCTCTCCCCAGCAAAAACAACAGAATGGGAGGGAGGGAGGGAGGGAAGGAGGGAATGGGGGGGGGGGGGGGGGGGGGGGGGGAAGACTTATTCGTCAGCTAAAAGATAGCATGGTGAAGGGGAAGGTTGGATCCTGGAATGATCAAGGCATTATGCTTTTCCTTTGTCCATCCCATGAATCTGTGCAGTTTCCTCTTGTTTTTCCCGTTCCAAGTTTTGGCCTTTTGACTTTGGCTTTCTTTCCGAAGGGGTTGGAATTACGTTGTTTTATTTAAATAAGGAAGTTCACAGCACTTAGAATTCGGCAGAGGGAAGAAGTGGTCCATCACCTTTTGAACCTGCTGGAAACGGGTTTTCTGCATTTTCCATTTTATATCACACTGTGTTCTGTATTCCGCACCATTGGAATGTCAATGAATAAACCGATTGTGATAAAGAGACAGTAAATTAACGAAAAAAAAGCGATGGCACGTACTTCACTGCACCTGCTTGTCCTTGGGTGAAGTATTTATCCTCCCCATGCTCCGCCCATCTCTCTCTCGCTCTCTCTCTCTCTCTCTGACCTCACCCTAACCCTACACAGTGCCCCTAAAGCACCGGCTGCCTTATGGCTCCATTCAGCCAGTAATCACTCAGCTGAGCCAATATTCTATAATCTAATATCCATAGACAAATTGTCAGAACAGACCGCTTCTCCCTGACAAAGTCATTCGTTTGCGGTCGTGACGAGAGTGTTATTCATACGTATGTGTCGACAGTGTGTTTGAATTACTGTGCATTCATTTGTTTAAATTCTCCCTTAAAATGTTCTAAGATGTGGACTTTTGTTTTCTTCTCTCCCTTGACATAAGGTCATTTTAAAGTCTATTTCTTCTAAACTATTCAGGTCATTTTTAAAGAATAATAGAAATTGTCTAATTTACCTCATGTGGGGGTTACATCTTGAAGCTCCCCATTGCCTTGTGTTGGGGATTAAATGTCAGAGAGATTTTAAGTCACAGCGGGCTAAGCCATTACATGGCCACATACAAGGTTAATTGTGGTAAAATAATTTACATTTTTCTTTCCTTACCTGTAATTACACTTTGAATAGCAGGTTGAAGTGTAGGTTTTTAGATAATTCATAAGGCGAGGAATTGTTACCTCTGAGAGGCAAGCATAATGCAGTCGCAAGAGGAAAAATGTCCAAGTAACAAAGGAATGTAAATTCATACTTAGCTACCTTGCAATTACCATACTGACTAATGCCACAGCAGCCCACCTTTACTATTTAACAGAGCTGAGACAAATGACTTCCTAATGAAATCTGACAAAACACCTTCTCTCTTTCCCCATCTCCCTCTTGTTCCTCATTTTCACCTTCTTCTATCTCTTATGCTCTCTCTCTTATGCTCTCTGCCTCTCTGTGTCTCTGTGTCTCTGTGTCTCTGTGTCTCTGTGTCTCTGTGTCTCTGTGTCTCTGTGTCTCTTTGTCTCTGTGTCTCTGTGTCTCTGTGTCTCTGTGTCTCTGTGTCTCTGTGTCTCTGTGTCTCTCTCTCTCTCTCTCTCTCTCTCTCTCTCTCTCTCTCTCTCTCTCTCTCTCTCTCTCTCTCTCTCTCTCTTTCTCTCTTTCTCTCTCTCTCTCTCTCTCTCTCTCTCTCTCTCTCTCTCTCTCTCTCTCTCTCTCTCTCTCTCTCTCTCTCTCTGTACCTCTGTACCTCTGTAACTCTGTACAGATGGTGTTGATCTCGAGGATGATCCTTCCTGTTCTTGGCCTGCATCATCTCCATCCAGTAAAGACCAGACTTCCCCCGGCCACGGTGAAGACTATGATTTTGGCGAGGATGAAGGGGGCCCCGGCCTGCCGTACCCGTGCCAGTTCTGCGACAAGTCCTTCAGCCGTCTGAGCTTCCTGAAGCGCCACGAGCAGAGCCACGGTGACAAGCTCCCCTTCAGCTGCACCTTCTGCAGCCGCCTGTTCAAGCACAAGCGCAGCCGCGACCGCCACGTCAAGCTGCACACCGGCGACAAAAAGTACCACTGTGGCGAGTGCGACTCGGCCTTCTCACGCAGCGACCACCTCAAGATCCATATGAAGACCCACGCCTCCAACAAGCCCCACAAGTGCCCTGTGTGCCGCCGGGGCTTTCTCTCCTCCAGCTCCCTCCATGGACACATGCAGGTCCACGAGCGGGGCAAAGACGGTGGTGGTGGGGGGCCAGGTAGCGGCCTCTCCAGAGAGGAGTGGAAGCTGAAGGAGACGAGGAAGTGCAGCCGCTGCGAGGAGGGTTTTGATGTCCCTGAGGAGTTGCAAAGGCACATCGCTGAGTGCCACCCAGAGTGCTCTCCATCGGAGGACGGGGGCCTGTGTGGCGCCTTGCAGTGCATCTATTGCCACGAGCCATTCAGCGACGAGGGTGTCCTGCTAACCCACATTGACCAGGCCCACAGCCGCGACCGCAAAGGTCACAACTGCGCTGTCTGCTCTGAGCACTTCCTCTCTGTGGAGGACCTGTACGCCCACATGGATGTCCACCAGCTCCCCGAATCCAGTAACCACAGCAACAGCCCATCCCTGCTCACTGTGGGCTACACCTCTGTCTCCAGCACCACCCCAGACTCCAACCTCTCCGTCGACAGCTCCACCATGGTGGAGGTAGCCCCGCCCATACCCAAGACCCGGGGGAGGAGAAAGAGGGCCGCCCAGCACACCTCACACGACATTGGGGGCCGTTCATCCAAGCAGCCCAAGATCTCCTACAGCTGTATCTACTGCAACAAGCAGGTGTTCTCTAGCCTTGCCGTGCTTCAGATACACCTGCGGACCATGCACCTTGACAAACCTGAGCAGGCACACACCTGTCAGTTCTGCCTAGAGGTGCTTCCCTCCCTGTTCAACCTGAACGAGCACCTGAAGCAGGTGCACAATGCCGAGGACCATGCCACCCTGATGGGCAGCCTGCCTGACACCCTGCTTCAGTGTAATTTCTGCACTGAGGTTTTAAGTGACCTCAACTCTCTTCAAGAACACATCCGCTGTTCCCACGGCTTCCCCAGCCCCGTGGCCAAGGAGAGTAATGCCTTCTTCTGTCCCCAGTGCTTCATGGGATTCCTGACTGAGGCCACCCTGGAGGAGCACGTCCGTCAGACCCACTGTGACGGGGGCAGCCTGCGTTTCGACTCCCCGCTAGAGGTGACTCCCAAGGAGCCCATTGTAGAGGTGTACTCCTGCTCCTACTGCACCAACTCGCCCATCTTCAACAGCGTTCTGAAGCTGAACAAGCACATCAAAGAAAACCACAAGAACATTCCTCTGGCGCTGAACTACATCAACAATGGAAAGAAGTCTCTGCGGACCCTCAGCCCTTCCTCACCCATATCGATTGATCAATCTTTCCTTCATGGTTCCTCCTCTCGCAGCAATCGTGGCACTAGCGAGTTCATCTGCAACCAGTGTGGGGCCAAGTACACCAGCCTGGACTTGTTCCAGACCCACCTGAAGACTCACCTGGATGGGATGCAGCCCCAACTCAACTGCCCCCAGTGCAACAAGGACTTCCCCAACCAGGAGTCCCTGCTGAAGCATGTGACGGTCCACTTTACCATCACCTCCACTTACTACATCTGTGAGAGCTGCGACAAGCAGTTCACCTCGGTAGACGACCTGCAAAAACACCTGCTGGACATGCACACATTTGTGTTCTTCCGCTGCACCCTCTGCCAGGAAGTGTTTGACTCCAAGGTGTCCACCCAGCTCCACCTGGCTGTCAAGCACAGCAATGAGAAGAAGGTGTACCGCTGCACCTCCTGCAACTGGGACTTCAGGCACGAGGCCGACCTGCAGCTGCATGTCAAGCACAGCCACCTGGAGAATCAGGGCCGGGCCCACCGCTGCATCTTCTGTGGGGAGTCCTTCGGCACGGAGGTGGAGCTGCAGTGCCACATCACCACACACAGCAAGAAGTACAACTGCCGCTTCTGCAGCAAGGCCTTCCACGCCATCGTACTTCTGGAAAAGCACCTGAGGGAAAAGCACTGTGTGTTCGAGGGCAAGGCCCAGAACTGTGGTGCGAATGGATCCACCACCGGAGGAGCGGACCACCACCCGGCGGCCAAGGACGACGCAGAGCTACAGGGTCTCCTGTCCAACAGCCATGGTACAGGAGCGGCAGGATCAGGAGGCGTGTTGGAGTCCCCAAACAACCACGATGGGAGTGAGGAGGAAGTGGACACCGCTGACCCCTTGTTTGGGTGTGACATCTGTGGGGCGTCATACACCATGGACTCACTCCTCACCAACCACCAGCTCCGAGACCACAACATCCGCCCGGGCGAGAGCGCCATGGCGAAGAGGAAGTCGGACATGATCAAGGGCACCCACAAGTGTAACGTCTGCCAGCGCACCTTCTTTTCAGAGGCAGGTCTGAGGGAACACATGCAGACCCACCTGGGCCCCGTCAAGCACTACATGTGTCCCATCTGCGGAGAGCGTTTCCCCTCGCTGCTCACATTGACCGAGCACAAGGTCACCCACAGCAAGAGCCTAGACACGGGCAGTTGCCGCATCTGCAAGATGCCCCTGCAGAGCGAGGAGGACTTCATGGAGCACTGCCAGATGCACCCCGACCTGCGGAACTCCCTGACGGGGTTCCGCTGTGTGGTATGCATGCAGACCGTCACCTCCACCCTGGAGCTCAAGATCCACGGCACCTTCCACATGCAGAAGACAGGCACCATGTCCACCAACCACCCCATTGGCCGCACCACCAATCTCGCTTCCCACCACCACAACCAGCATCACCACCAACAACACCACCAGGCCAACCAGAAACTCTTCAAGTGTGCCTCGTGCCTGAAGGAGTTCCGCTCCAAATCTGACCTGGTGAAGCTGGACATCAACGGGCTGCCTTACGGGCTGTGTGCCGCATGTGTCAGCGCCGCCGGCTCAAAGAGCTCCAGCCCCACGGTGATGAATGGAGGCAGGCAGCAGCAGCAGGGAGGGGGAGGAGCCACGACCCCAGCCATGCCTGTAACAGCATGGACCGCTCAGACGGAGAGACTCAGCCCCAGAGAGGGGAAAGGCAAGCCGCCCCATTCATCGTCATCGCCCTCCTCCTCTATTTCCTCGACCGCCACCAAGACACGGTGCACCAGCTGCAACGTGAAGTTTGAGTCGGAGGCTGAGCTGCAGAACCACGTCCAGACGGTGCACAGGGAGCAGGGAGGGGACAGCAACAGCGGGCAGCTCAGGACCCCACAAGTCTCCCCCATGCCCAGGGCCAGCCCCTCACAGACTGAGGAGGTGAGAGAACTTAATACAATGGAGATGAACACAACGAGCCAGTTTCCCAGACAGAGATTAAGCCTAGTCCTAGACTATAAAGCTATTTCAATGGAGATTCTTAATTGACCACGCCTTTTAGTCCAGAACTAGGCTTAACATGTGTCTGGGAAACCCATATATTATATAACTAATGTGTTAGAAAATGGCCAAATTAGAAAAGTATCCACGTTTTTTGGTTGTTAATTAAACACAGACATTAGTTACAGGATTTCTAGCCAAAGAAGTGCTCAGTAAGTCCTCCGAGTGCCCAGTAAGAATGTGACATTGATGTACTCTAAATCCATGTGTCCTTGTGTTGTCCTTTTCTCTTGGTTTCTTGCTTAGAAGAAGACCTACCAGTGCATCAAGTGTCAGATGGTCTTCTACAGCGAATGGGACATCCAGGTCCACGTGGCCAATCACATGCTAGGTAAGAGAGGTTACTCAGTTCTTATTTTCTCTCTATGTTTATGGTCACTTTTTTTTAGGAACTGTCTCAAGTAGTCAAACAAAGGAATATCTGTTCAATATATTGTTTAACTATTCAACATATTTCCCCAAGATATTACATTTCTATTACATTTTGGTCAATTAGCAGACGCTCTTATCCAGAGCATATTACTACACATGGCTTTACATCTTTCACATTCTCCCTTCAGTGTAGTACTAAATACACCCTTTGTTGTAATACAAATAAGTACTGTTAGCATAACTATATAATATTCAATCCTCTATGTCAATACCTTGTGAACTGATGATGGTAGCCTCTGTGAAACACAAGCATGAACATGATGTGTGTGCCTGCCCTTGACTTTCAGACATTTTGGTCTGTCAGTGCTGAAATGACTGATCCCGTATGAAATGTGTAAAAACAACCATGTAGCACAATCTGATGCATGTACGCTAAGTTCATCAAACAAGATTCTAGATACACTTGAATCAAATGTTATTCAACACATGATTATTCTGAAAGCTTGATTCCAACACAAAGAGCACACTCTTCTGTTCTATAATTCTCAAACGCCTTTACTTTTGGCGTTCATTTGTATGCAGGTAGAATAATTAGCGGAGAACACACAATTCACTACCCAGGCTTCTTTCTTTCTTGCCTGAATTAAGTAGGCGTCTGAATTCCAGTCTCACCTTCCTTTACTCATTCATTTATTCATCTCGTTTGGCGGCTCTTTCATTACACTGCATTATCTGTTGTCTTCAGTGGGAGAGAGACTCATTGATCTGGAACCAACCCGCCTCTCTGTTTGGGATGCGCTCCTAGGCGCAGGTGAATTTAAACGCGGCGGGCAATTCTATCAGGACCGCTGGGCAATTCTATCAGGAACACACTGTTTGTGCATAAACAATCACAGGCATGTGATTTGTGATTTTGATTTTGTGCTGTGTGCTGTGTGTGTGTGTGTGTGTGTGCATGTGCGTGTGTTTGTGTGTGACTGAAAGTGTATAAATGTGTGGTTGGTTTTGTATTCATCTGATCTGCTCTCTCTACACTACTGGGGGTGCCTAATGCAACACCATGCTAGCACTAGTCCTTTCTCTATCAGAGGCTGGCATGGTGCACGCTGTTTTGGTACAAAACAACCCCCCTACTGGTTACTTTATGTCGTTCAGCCACACATACTATTCCCCCATAATGTTAGAATCCAAACCGTTTCAGGAAAAGAGTGGATAGATGATTGGTTTATTGAAGGATGTCCTACTTTTCTGACTCTATTCGGAATGAATACAAATGTACGATGGATCCAAATAAAATATTGATTTATGGAATGTATGAAAAAAAATTAACACTTCAAATAGATTGAAATAGATATGACAATAAATGCTTAGTAATTGCCTTAACTTATGTTATTACACCAACATTGTTCGGAGGTGACCTTGGTTGGATGTATATGCTGAGGAATGTCTCTCTCTGCTCTCCCTATTCGACAATGGGAGGGTTAAACCCGGAGCAGGCTGTTATGACCACAAAGCCAATTTGGCCCAAAAAAACCCCGAAAACCCCACCTTCCTCATTTAGAAAAAGCTCTAAATACCTTCTTTCTCTCTCCCTGAAAAAGGGACACTTTCTCCCTTTAATGGCCATCTGCACAGGACAGGGGAAACGGGGGTCTGGGGTCATCTCCGCTCAGCTGTCAGCGTTATTAGCCTAGGTAATGGAGCAGTCGCTGGATTCATAGGGGTGCTGTTTTCAACCCATGCCCCGCTCCACTTCTGCCCCCCTTCGCACTGGTGTCGCTTCACACTGATAACTCTATATATAGCGATGTGGCCTGACATACCACTATCGCTAAGTGTATGGAATAACAGGGCCCGAGAATTGTCTCACCGACCGAGACAGGACAATCTCAGCTGTCTATCTTTGTAATACAATAGTCTCCGAACGTAAGCCAAGTGCACTCTGTCTCCCCCTTCCTTCCTTCCCCTCTCTCCCCCATCCTAACCAAAAAGCTAGCTTTCCCTCTCTCCCCCATCCTGACCAAAGTGGTCAGAATGAACCATTGTCCCCCATGCGAATGCAGCATTCAGTCTGGTTTAACCAGGCTAGACCAGTCCTGGCCAAGCCCTGGAAACAGCCCCATGTGTCTTAAGATGGAGGCTGCAGCCTGCTAGGGCCCAGATGGATCAGTACACATTTGCTGTACAGCTGGTCGCTCTGTTTGGGGACCTGGTGTGATGCTCCTATGGAGAAAAAAATGATATCGCCACCATCCAAGGAGCAATTTAATAGCAGCGCAGAAGACAGCTGGCCACTCTTTAGTTTAGAGTTTTTTTTTTTGTTGGCATGGCGCACTTACAGAACTGAGGGTGTCCGATTCATCTCCAGAGACAAACACATTTATACTGCTTTCAGCTGTTGTGGTCATCAACCCACAAATCCCTCATTTGTATCTTTTTTTTGTGTGTAGGATGCTGATTAAGGCATTCCACATCTTCCACACAGACAAAACAACGACGTGTGTCAGTCATCATCTGTTTAAGTTGAATGAGACAAAACGCTCTAACTGACATTCATTTTCCACTTATATTGTTTGTTTTGAACTGTTTGCCTTTGAAGGTCTTTCATATGTCAGTTAAGCCTGTTGGGTTTTAACCAGCAGGCCATCACCTCTCCACAGAGATTCACTTTAACCTCCCTGTGAACTCTGACATTTGGAAAATCATGGGGGGGGACTTTTGACCCATTTATCCTACTCTTCCAAATACCACTGTGTGGATTTGAGTGACCACTGACACGTTTGTAAAGCATGGGCACTGAGCATGGTGCTTAAAAGGTGAAAAAGGGTCCCCATTTTCACAGTTTTGATCCTTTCTTTTTACACTGGTCCAGCCCAAGTGGCTACTCCAGCCAAGGTGGCAAGGCTCAGAAGGACAATCATAAACCGACAAACCCTGGGCAGCACATTCCAGAAAGTGGTTTTGGGGTCACCTCTATCGGTTTTTGGGCTGGTGACAGGACAACGCTGAGCCTGCAGCCAAGTCAGGGAGGAGCCTTCTCCCTCTCACAGAGCCGGTGGCCTGGTCAGCCTGGGCAGAGGGGGGTGGGGGACGGGGAGAGGGGGGGGAGAGGGAAAGGCACATTTGCTGTACAGCTGGCCGCTCTGTGTGAAGCAGGCACAGTGGGCCGTTACAGAGCTGGAGAGAGGAGGGTGAGGAGCATGAGGTCTCTAGCCCTCCTACAGTTTCTACCTCTCTCTGTTATCTCTCCGTCCCTGACTCTCCCTGACTTCGTTTTTCATACTAACCACCAATCTGGCAACCTGTACTGTGTTTGGCTTTTAGTGATGATAGGGTAAGCAGGGAAGTATAGCTGTATTTTAGAGTTAAAAAGCGTGTTTCTTTTTTCGTACCATCCACCAATCTGGCAACCCGTACTGTGTTTGGCTTTTAGTGATGATGGAGTAAGCGGGGAAGTATAGCAGTATTTGAGGCTAAAATTCTTGTTTTGTTGCATTCTAAAGGGCTGCAAATTACCCCTGACACATATCCTCCTTGTTTTGGGTCCCTGGAGCAGCTTGGGCAATGGTGTGTTGATTATGCCATCTCTGTCACTGTCTCTTCTTCACTGGTGGCGACACACTCACTCACTCCATTAAAGGACATTTATTTTCATGGTGCGTAAAGAAATGTGATGGTTTTAGGGTTGTTCCCCCCCATCCCCCAAATGTCTGCCCTGAAATCCTCTTTTGATTTGCTTGTTATTACCACGAGACAGCATAACAATAAGATATAGCCTACCTGTGCTCTTCAGTGAATGAAAGTCATTCATAAGGCGCATACACATTTAGTCTGTTAACAAACATAGTAGAACGAGCTTCTCATTTCACTCCTTGGGGGCTGGATCAGACTCCTAAACCCAATAGTAAACACAACACACCACGGCAACAGGAACTGGATCAATGTTATGAAATAAATAAGAGAACAGACCAGCCCAGACCAGCCACTGGAAACAAAAGGAAGCCATGCGTACTGTATACAGAGTAGACAGAGTGTGATTTCCTAGCCTGCTTTTTTATTAATTGGTGATTAATAATAACGCCTCTCCGTTCGTTAGCACAGTCACCTCCTGTGCAGCCGAGTGTGCTGCTGCTAATATGCAATTAAGCGCACCTTCCTTCCTGTTACATTCTACCTCTCTGCCTAGCTAATGTGGTGTCCACGAGTAGCATAGTGAAACAGGTTGCAAAGAAATATACTGCCTACAGTATCTTTAGTTTCAACACATTCAACTGCACAGTTTTTGTCACATGGATTCTAGCTACTTCCTTGTAAAAAAAAAAGAAGTTACAATGACTCCTTTAACTGAGAGACTGTCTGCATTAAAAACTTTTGCGGCATTGCGGTAAAGGTACAATTCGTGGAAAGGTATGTTTGTTGTAAAGCAGGGGTTCTTGGCATCACCGTTGGGATGATCTGTTCCTAGGCCAGACAAGCTCAGTCTGATGTGGTCTTTATCAATAGATTTTCTTGACATTTCCCCACACCTCACAGACTAGGCCAACATGTGAGAAAATATGTGATGCTCCCACAGTTCATACGGTTTGTTTGCACAAGCTTTGAGCAAACAATGTCTGGACTGGTAGGCAGATGATTGGTAGGCAGATGTCAGGTCACCATGGTGATTTTGTTTTGGCAAATCCTTTTGAGGAGATGTGGTTGCAGTACTCTATCTCATTGTTATCACCTACACTCAGCATACAATTTTCTCAACCTTTGCTTTTTGATATTTTGAAATCGTACCTCAGAATAGCATTATCTTATAATTAAAAACCTAATGGAGAATTTGGCTGTTGTAGCTCTAGCCCAGCTACCACGTAACATGGTTGCTCTGCCGACCTGGAATGAGCTCGAGGTAGAAAGCTCTTTCTTCCTGTTCTCCAATCCTGGCTTCTCTATGTTTTATTAATATACAGGAGGGATGTCTCCTTTAGAGTGTTAATGCCAACCCTTGTTCTGAAGTGCCCTATAAATACTGGATGATCAGAATTAACCTCTCCAGTCCTGTCCCTTCCTGGAGGTTCCGAGATGTCACCGAGGCCGTCGGAGCATGCGCAGCACGGCCTGCCCCGGTCCGAGAGGGTTGCTAAGCAGTCAGACGGGGAGGGGGCTTATGGGAGCAGTGCAAACAGACAGCTCTGCCTTCGTAAAGGTCAACGGTGCAACCCACACCTCTCAAATCCCAGACCGTCGTCACATAGTGTGACCCAGACTCTAAGCGTGCCTGGAGAGAGATGCCTCCCTCCGGCCTGCATGGGGAGAATTACAGGGCTAACATTGTGTTGTGGTAGACTGACTTTGGCTTTAGAGGTTGTCACCACCAATGGTAGAGTCACTGATCTATCTATATCTGGATTATCTATGAACTCCTTCCCTGTTGGTGTCAGCTGGGAGAATATGCAGTAGTACATCCAGTTGAGATGTAAGATAACAATTTTGCTGGAAAGCATTACAGAGAAAACATCCCAGTGGTAAAGCCGCATCACAAGCAAGTTATGTGGATATGAACCAACAACAAACAGCCAAAGATATACCCAATGAATCCACAAAGTTTTTGAACAACTGTTTATGGCGCACAATTGGTGTTTCCAAAGTGCTGTGTAACGATTGACTGTTCTCATCAACGCTTGGTGTGTGAACGACAGACATGGGAGGAGAGGGGAGGGGGGTAGAGCGTGAGCCCCTCAAAAGGCCCCCCAGCGTCAAAGCCTTAATAATCATGTGAGCGGTACTGGACTTCATTACCCTCCTGTTCGACAGGCGGAGTGCCAGCCTGGATCGCTGGCTGGCTGTGGCAAGGTCAACGTCGGAGGAAAAACCAGTTACTGTGTTACTCCGGAGCGGGAGCAGAACGGGAGTGGAGGAGAGGGGCTGCCATCTGTCAGCTCGGGCCTGCCATACCCGCAGAGCAAATGGACACGGGCGGCCAGAGGAGAGGCCACAGACACATCGAGCTAAACCCACCGAGCATAACACTGAGGCCTGGACGGACAGAGAGCCAGCCAAACGCAGAGCACGGAGATGGACCTTGATGCTGCAGATAAACACAGGGACAGTGCAGGGACAGTTGTGTGTACATAGAGCTAGCTAGCGCCGTATAGTTGGCACTGGGTTCTGTGTGTTTATGTCTGTTTGTTTTTTAGTGTGAGTGCACTATTGGGCTCTGGCTGTTATGAGTCCAGATGGCAAAGTATTGAACACAAACATGATCTGTTGCAGTGTGTTGTTAGATTATAGTCATTCTTGACATTTTAGGTCTATTTGATAAAGACCTCCCTTTTCATGTTGTGGTCACTTGTCAGAGGAGAGAGGGTGTCATATTACATTTGCATTGTTGCCATTCAGAAGAGCTCTTGACATCTCTATACTGCCCCTACACTACTGTAGTCGTAACATATACCTTTGCCATGCTGTACTTCCTGACTTGTACAACAACAGCCCCATTATGAATAGCAGTTTTACAAGCGTCATCCCTTCGTTCTCAGGCATTGGAGGTTGTGTTGTTTCTCCTTGCCTCACCCTGTACAGTACACTGGGTCTGTGGACGAAACAAACTAGGCGTCTAATCTAGGGAGCGACCCTCTCAGTGAAGACCTTTATGATGCCCTCTGGCCAACGTGGAGCGGAGTGAAGGAACCCTGTGGAATGTTCCAAAGCGCTCTCTAATAGGTTTCAGGTGCTGCGGGCCACAGGCCAGCCCCCCCCCCCCCCAACCCCCCTCCTGTGTCCCGTGTGATAGCAGACCTGCCTGCAGCCATGCAGTGAAAGCATCACTATTTCTCCTGTCAAGGAGACAGGTCAGGCACATGAAAACGGACACCCATCATTTAGAGAGGAAATTGTCCCGTAGATTTTTACCCCCAGTTTCAGAGTCATTTTGACCTTCATTTAATTTGGTACCATGTGGTATTCCTGTTGTTTGCCTGGGTGAAATGTTTCTTTAGCTTGTTTACTATACTCAGAATTATGCTACAGGCTACAAACAATTGCCATGTTCCCTTTAGATCAATGAAAAGGTAAGTGTACAATTTCTTACAGTGGACTCTCCTTACCGGATCTCTTCACGTTGTAGATGAGGAGAAAACAGATCTGCACTTTATCTCTCCAACTCTTCCCCTCCTCAGCTCCTCCTCTCAGAAAGTTCCTCCTTGTTTCCCCTGTTCCGTTCTGTGACTGCAGCCCCCTCAGGCTCCATCGTCAACACACTCCGGAACACTGGGAGAGGAGATGGTCCTGGGCGATTCCTTTCTCATTAATGGAACTCACACAGGAACTCCCAGGATGAAAGCTGCATGACATATTACGCATTCATGTTGATATATCATTGCTAGGTACAGATACTCGACTCTGCTGAGGAGGAATTGTGTCGGCGTGGCGCAGATTTAGTCTGTATCATGGTTTTAATTTAGAGGATCCGTTTCAGTTTTGTTATGTGGAGGATAACGTGTGTACTGCATTCATCATCTGCACGGAATTGTTGAATACTCATTTCTAATTGGCTTGAAGGGCATTCTAGAGCATGCATTGTTTCCCTTTAATGCACACTATATCAGCACAGTATAATTCAATGGCAATAGTTAATTCTTACATGTTCTATGTTTGAGCTGCTTTTGAAAGCAAAAGTCGAATTGAAAACATTATTTGCGTTGTATAATAGCAAGCTAGGACTGGTGGTTTGGTTAACGAAACTAGCAAGTCTGTTTGGTTACCAAGGCAACTACTTTAGCTATCTAGTAAACTGTCTTCCTACTTCAGTGGATGTTGAACACATTTCTGCCTGCAAATGAGCACATTTCTAGCGGCAAATGTGTTAAGTTATAGCCATGGTATAAACGGGATAATGCAACTCTGTTGAAGGTTAGTTCCACGCCACGTGGAACACACCTTCCACGTCATTCCTTCTTTTCCATAGAACGCATAGCCCCTCGTTGATTATCCATTATTTACACGTTGAATTCTGTTACAACATTATCTCCGCCACAATAGATGTGCTCATCTTGTAATGCAAGACAGCAAGAGCATACAGTATAGTTATTTTGTGCCTTATCAACAGTTAAGTAAAGGCAAATCCTGTGCAAGATTCAGTGCCTTTTTGGTTCATGAGCTTAGATTTATGCTTTTGTTAAATATTTTGTTAAAGTCTATATTATCGTTGATCAGGAATTGTTTTTGTTGCCTTTGATTTTTTTTTTATTGACACATTTATCTTTATATTAATTTATATGATTATAAAAACACAACATAGTCGACTCGGACATAGACATTTGTTATTGACATGTTAAAGAAATATATAAAAAATCCACCTTGAGCAAGGCCGGGCATTAGTTAGTTAGACATTAGTGGTAGAATGTTCGGAGATGTTCTTCTCTGTTAGTTCCTTTTGTCTTTCCATTTGTCCCATCGGGCGCCTGGAGACGCCAACCTTAAGCCACTCTAGCGCTGATTAATCTTTAACATTGATAATTACTAATTAAGTTAGTAAGAGCCTTTTAATGTAGTCCTCCTTCAAATGGGGAGCCGAGAGGACAACAGATCATTAGCTTCAATAATGAACGTGAATGAGACAGATAATAGCCTATGATAGGTGAACAGTGACAGTTATATTAAATGGGGTGGATGGAGGGTACATGGAGAAAGACTGTGAGGATGTGGTAGCTTCATGGATTGGGAAACTCTGGAAGATGGTACTGTGGTTGATTGGTGCCAAAAAAAGTAGAGAGTCCAGAATAGAGTAAATAAACAACATTGAAATGAAAGGATTGTGAGAGAAAATGTGTTATTCTAGTTGGTAGACACATTGTGGGCTGTTGTTGGTTGGGGCTGCTGTTGTAATATATTCCGTGTGTCTTTTGTTCATATACAGTGATTAAATATTGATCATAGGTGTCAAGTGTTTTGATAGATGTTACAGTTGCAGGGACTATGTTTTTGGAAGAAATCTCATCACTTTAGTCATTATCATGGTGCCTGTGCTGTGAGAGATAGTGCCCATTAAAAGAGTCATTTCATCTCAGTTTTTTTTTTTTTATCTTAACAACGACAATGATGCTAACCTGGCACTTCCCACAAGCCGGCCCACTTTGGGGAAGGTGCTTATGCCATAATGATTATTATCATTAAGAAGATATTAATGTGCTTAGTGCTTGTGACCCAGCTGCTCATCATGGCCTGAGCTCCCCATCGGTGGAGGGGAGAGGGGTCGCTGCCAATATGGACCCTGCACTGGGGCCACAGGGGCCACCGCCCACCTGTCTAGGGGCTCTCGGGGTCACCTAAGGTGCCCAGTTTGGTTGTTAGTCGAAACCTACTGTATGGCTACATTTGGTGCAAGTTATGGATTTGTGTTAGTGTGTTTATAGTACGTTTATACTGTCTGTGGGTGTGATTAATAAAAACATCAACCAAATAATAGGTTGAAACATTTCTAAGGTCATAATGAATCCAAGTGGTTATTATAATAACTAAGCCAGTTCTTAAACATCTCCCTCTTTTACAATGTTGGCATACATATTCATTCTAACTCTGTTATTCTGAAACGAGGGGAAATGTATGTTTTCCCTTCAGAGATTTATTCCACATAATTATACAGTGAATTTCCATGTTACTATTATCACCCACTTTCCAACAGTGGAGCAGTAATACTGCATTTTTGTGGAAATGATTTGTTTAATTTCTGACAAAAGATGAAATATGACAAAAACATGCCCTGTGACATTACCATGTAAGAGCTTTCTCTTTTACTAATTTCCACAATGACAGTGAATTACCGAAGTGTGCGAACGTCATACTGTAGTTGCAGTAACCGAGGAGTAGGCGAAACATGCTCTATGTCTATGGCAACTGTGAGTGGGTCATGATTTACATATCGCTGTAGATGGGGAGGTTGGAGGACTCCTACTCCGTTAGAGTAGCTCAGTGCAGTGTGTTGTGGTCGTCACGGAGACCGTGTGTGTGGAGCTAGCTGTAGGCTGTCTGGCTCGCTCTCCTCCTTTCCCAGTTTCAAATTGCTGCTTCATTAGGACTTGGAAGAGAATCCCGTGGTTAGATTTAATCAAACGAATCGCTATGGCAGACTCACACAATCAATCACAATCCTTATCCAATATGTTACATTCTGTAACTACCATGTTGGCTTGGAGAAAAGTCAATTACAACACTCTCCCCTTTCTCTTTCTGTGACTTTTCTGTGGTGTTATGATTGTTTGGCTGTTATTACGTTATGCGTACATGTGGAGTTTGCATCTAGTTTATGCCGTTTTTCACGTCATAGTTATTGTATGACACACACACACGCACACACACTTAACTTCTTGTAGGTTATGATATGCCCTATCTATAAGAAACAAGTGAACTGTTGATGTACATTTAGTGCTTGTGTTTGTATTTTTATTTAGTATGGATCCCCATTAGCTGCAGCCAAGGCAGTCTTCCTGAGGTCCGGACAAATTAAGGCAATTTTAAAAACATTACAATACATTCACAACAGATTTCACAACACAGTAAGTGTGTGCCCTCTGGCCCCTACTCTAATACCACATATCTACAACACAAAATCCATGTGTGCGCTTGTGCCACTCAATAGTGCTTCTCTGTCTCAGAGTAGTGGTGAATTCTAGGACCCCTCCAAATTTCTCTCTCCTTTTAAATGATCTGCTTTCTTAGTTTGGCTCCCTGGATGTTATATTCACCCTATAGCATCCCTTTAGCGCACGCACGCATGCACACACACACACACACACACACACACACACACACACACACACACACAAGCCGTCGTTGTAAATAATAATTTGTTCTTAATTGACCTGCCTGGTCAAATAAAGGCTAAAAACACACACTCTCTCACAGACACACACACACGCACGCACGCACGCATACACACACACACACACACACACACACACACACGCCGTAATTGTAAATAATAATTTGTTCTTAATTGACCTGCCTGGTCAAATAAAGGCTAAAAACACACACTCTATCACAGACACACACACACACAAACACACACACTTGGTTGGGTAGGGCCACAACTGCTGTTCTTCCTTTCTCTCACGGTGCGGTGTGGTGCAGAGCATTGCGGTCCCAAAGTGGCTCCTCGGGCTCGGCTGCCAGTTGTTTGCCAGCGTCTCCGGGTGGAATTCATTCAAATTAAAGCGTCAGAATGAGGCCCGGGTCCCAGAATGCCGTGTCCCTCGCCTTCATCAGCATTCCGCCGATGAGAGTAATTAAAGCCGAAATTAATTCTGCTGTAAGCAGAGGAGCCACAGAATAACTGATATTAGAGGCTGGATGATGAATGCTTGGCATCAAGGGAGGTCTCAGGGGATAGAAGGGGGAAATTCACAGATCTCTCTGTCTCTTCCTCTCTCTCTCTTTCTTTCTTTCTTTCTTTCTTTCTCCCTTCTCTCTCTGTCTTGTTCTCTTCCCTTTTCTCTCTCTTTCTATGTTTCCATCTTTCTCTGTGTTTGCCCTGTCTACTTTTCTCTCCGCTCTTTTCATCTCTTTCACTGTGTTCCCTCTCTTTTTGTATTCCTTCCTCATTCTTCCCCTCTCCTTTTATCCCCGGGATCACAGTTTTGTCATGACAGGGCTATGCTAAAGATTGCTATGCACATACAAGCCAGAATGTGGAATTGAGATCCCATAGAGATCTCTTCATTAGGCTGCCTCGACCAGCCCCGATGAAAAATAGATGTTATGGAGAGTCATTTCCTGGTCTCTTGGCATTGTGACATGACATTGTACCCTCTTAGCATTTGTCACCTTGAATGTTAGTGTTGAGTGATGCTGCAAATGCTGGCAGATTATAACAGGTGACATTAAGAGCGGTAATGGAGAATGTGCACTGGTAAAGCTGTAGCCATAATGTTATCAGTAGAGCCAAAATTCAGATTTTGCATCCATTCTCTTTTTTATGGCTTTTTATTTATTTACACAACATCTACAATCCAGGTTATGATTATTACATTTTTTCTGGTTGGTCTATTTAAGTATTGAATAGCACGGTTTATACCGTAGAAAAATACAGCCTCTTCTTGAAGATCTTATTTTCTAGGCACAGTTTGATATTGAAGCCAGACGCTTTCGAGATGATGTGATATTTTAGCCAGTATGATTCAATGATCCCCCATCTCCCCTGACACTTTATTTTTGGAATAGCATGTCTTTAGCAAGAGCAGTCACAAGACTGAAAGACAAAAAACCACACTCATGGAATAAAAAAGACACCGATTGGACAAGGCTCAGCGTTGTGAATGTTTTTAGAACTCTCTTAGAATCAAATGAAACTGAACAAAAGGTTAGCCCTTGTGGGGTTTATGATAATGTAATATACAATGCTGCCATGGAATTTGCCAATGCATGTCTTTGCACTGTCTGACTCAGAGGGACGAGTGAATGTAATGAAGCTGACCTCTGCCCTCTCTCGTAGTCTGCCCCTATGGGTATAGCACTTTAAAAAGAAGATAAACAACAGATACTGTATCAGTCTTGGTTTTATGTCGTGCTCCCCTGTCTTCTTTGTAACAGCATATTGGTATATTTTGGTGTGGCTTGTAGTGCTACTGTACTTTATATGCTACTGGTTTGTTCAAGAATATGACGAAATATTTCATGGAAATCAGAAAAGAACCTCGACTTGAGAATTGCTGACCGCTCATTAAGAATTAAAAGGCCTGGTGTGGCTTGGCGGCAGGCATTGGAGGCCCAGAGTGAAAGATTAGAATCCATAAGGGGGCCAAAGGCAGAGGAGATGTGACTGGGGCCCCTAGAGATTGGCTGAACCAACACACATAGATGGGTGGCGGGGGCTGGGATGGGGGGAGTTGGAATGAAGCATCACTGGCAATGCCCGGTCCTGATTCGTCTTAAAGGGGCGATGGTCCTTTTATTTATCTCGTTCATGGCTTCATTTTATCGTGCTGTTTATCTTGTTAAACTGACTCTAGTTGGTGAAAAAAGATCTGGCTACAGTACTGTTTGTGTCATTTGTTATATGGGAAGTTTTATGGGGGTGTGCTGGTTTGTGTGTGTTTGTAAAACTCTCACTCTACACTCTTAGTTGGAAAAAAGGTGCTATCTAGAACCCTAAAAGGGTTCTTCGGCTTTCCCCATAGGCGAACCTTTTGAAGAACCCTTTTTGGTTCCAAGTAAAAACCCTGGAACCAAAAGGGTTCAACCTGGATCCTAAAATGGCACAGCTGAAGAACCCTTTTTTCTAAGTGTTTCTCTTTCTCTCACTCACACACACTCACTCTCTTTCTCTCACTCACACACACACTCACTCTCTTTCTCCATCTCACTATTTGAAATGATGCAACAAAAAAAAAGTAATCACACAGGCATTTATCTGAATTATTTAGTGATCGTGTCTTTTTATAGATCTGGGTTTTACTTATGCACCTTACTAAAAGCTTTCTCCCTAATGGTTGTTTTTAGAATGTAGGCCTACAAATATGGCCTAAAAATTTGGCCAAAAAATATGTTTACTACTGTACAGGGAATTGTTATTTATCACTTCAAATGTTGTAGCGTTATTAACTTGCTATTTGATATAGATTCTGTGTCAGTAGCAGTTGTGTCTTTGTTTGTTTACCTACTCTGTTCTATAGGCCGATAAAAAAAAATGCTCAAGATGAAACCTTGGTATAACCATGACCTTAAACGCAATGACACGCTGTCCCATAACATTGTCCTGTCCAATAGTCCAGAACTCCCCCAAGAAACCTTACAGCAACTCATGGAGGAACAGAAAGAGAGAGCGACAGGGAAATACATCGATTTGTTTCCTCCCTCCCTGTCTCTGCCCTGGCTGAATTACTGAAACAAGATGCTGCACTTAGGAGAAGTCTTTGGAGAGAGTGAAGAGGGAGAGAGAGAGAGAGGAAAAACACTTTTAGGGACATGGGTGCCATTTAGACTAGGGCCGTCTCCTCACTAAAAGCAGTGAATGATCGTCTTCCGGAGGGCCCGGCCCTCAGAGGGCCTCGGTGGTTTGGTTTAGCCTGCTGGTGTGGTTAAGTAAATACAGAACAAACAAACTCAGGTTTGAGGTCAAGTCAAGATTAAAAGCGGCATCCATCCCACACCTTAAAGTATTGTATTCGAACACATTGTACTGCAAAGAGTGAGTTAAACGTCATGGGTATTCCAGTCTATTGGTCAATATGTCCACAATGGCTATTGTTGCAGCCGGCAGTTGATCACAGTCTTTTGGGTTGATAGTCTTTTCAACTGTTTTCTCATTCAAAACAGCATAGATTGTGCAGGCTATAATGACAGTTGTCAGTTTGGAACCTAATATTTCCTTATAAAAAAAAGTATATTTCTGAGTGAACTATGGCGCGTGCAACTTTAATGTAGTCTTCTATATTGTAAATACAGGTCAAGGGTCAGTTAGCTTCTCATAAAATTGAGTGATATGAGTAATAATGGCTGCTGGATGTGGTTCTACAGCTGTATCAGACTAGTGTCAAACTGTTGTGTTGTTTAACGTCCACGGCAACGCCAGCGCTTTATTGGCTGATTCTGGGCGGATGAGAAAATGAATCGGGCTCGTTTGGTAGACACAACATGGCGCTTAAGGGACCCAATTCCTGTAAGTGCCATTAGGTGGAAATTGCCGTTCACATATTCCAGTGGTTTGATTAATTACTCTGTCTCTCGTGCTTCCGTAAAGGCGCAATGAAATATGGTGAGCAAATTGCATTGTGTTCCTGTATCCTGTTATGTAAAAGCAGTTTAATTATTGACACATGTTTTGCCACCTGGCAGAGGGAGAGGGGATGGTTGGACATGAATAGGAATCGTACAATAGATATTATGGGATGGGTACGCTGGATAGTCTAGAGACTTTGAGGCCTAGTGTTTTGATTATCTGTGTCATATTTTGTGTCACTGTCTGTCTGTGTCGTTCTTTCGGTTCTTGTTCTGAATATACAAGGTAAAGAGTGTGAATGAAACGATGGTCAGGTTTGGGGCCTCTGGAATTCCAATTGAATTTGAACTGAATTTGAATTGGCCACACCCCACAGGAAGCAGAATTGGAATTGGATTGGAATTAAAGTAAGTAAGTATAATTTTATTCAATGAAATTCAATAAAATTGTATTTGATACACCAATCTACAAATGTTTAATTTGGTGACCAATACTATGTACATTACATACATAGTTGAAATGTTTTACATATACCAAGTGTACAAAACATTAAGAACATAAATATTAAAGAAAATACATGTCCCAGAATCCATCAAAGACTCCTAATCTCACCAAAAAATATATCAAAATAGTTTTTTGACATATTTGAGTTGTCATCAAGCTGATATTTGAAATGGTATCGGTATTCTTTGAGGTAATAAGTAACAGATGCTTTTGGTAATAGATGTATCAATGTTTTAGCAACTACGGTGGTTCAATGCGGCAATAAATCAGCACAATCACATTTTTGGTTGTCTTGGAGCTAGAATTGTTGTTATGTATACTGTGCTAATGCAAACTAGGTATTTGTGGTAAGTGCATGGAGGCCGCCATCTTTATGCACCTACGCTATTGATTTAGTTCCTTTAATTCAAATTCAGTCAAACTTCTGCTTCCTGCGGGCTGTGTCCAACTCAAATTAGAATTTCAATCCATGGGTTGAATTAAATGAAATTCAGAAATTCCAAATTGACCCCAACCCTGATGGATATGTCACTCCAGTGAGTGAGGTATTTTGAAGAGGGGATTGTAGGGATTTGAATCCAATTTGTTGACACACAGCAGGGCAGATTTTTTGACTGTTGTAGTCTGATAAATATGTAGTTAAGGAGGTATTTTGTGAAGGCTTTACTCGCTCCTGGGTTGTTTAAAATATCATTTGAAGCTTTGTGTGATATCTTAAGGTAGCTCTTTTTGACCAGAGAACCCGGCTTAGGCGTTCAGCTGCTCTTTTTGACTGGGGAGGAGATTGTGTACAGAGCCAAGCCGAAAATCCTTGCTTTTCTGTCAACTGTCACTTTCTAAAACCCACACATCAATGTTTATTTTTTCACTCTCTCATTTTAGTATTTATTTCCTTCTAATGTTGTGTGTTATGAGAATAGCACCCCCTTCTGCTAGGGAAACTAAATAGCATGAATCAGTCACAACACTACACTCTATGTATTCAGTATTCTGCACTCTACAATCTCTATTCTACAGTGTAGACAGCTATACTTCCAGAATACCCTCTTATGGCCATACTGAGTCTCACTCCCCTTCTCATGTGTCCCTGAGCTCTATATGAACAGCAGGTGATGTTCGGTCCCTCGTCGCTCCCTCCTGTTCTGTTTGCCCAAAATGATCCCATCCGATCTGGCCCCTGTTCCCCTAACTGATCTAGTTGACTGGGCTGGTTAAGTTAGGTAGGCAGTCCCTCCCCTCCATCCCTCAGCCCCTCCATCCCATCCTCCCTCCCAATATGCACTTGGACCAGGGCTCAGGCTGCACCTTTTGTGTTCCACAGGGATAAGGGGGCCAGATGGAGGAATTTGATTAACCAGCAGTGGAGGACCAAATGTTCAATTGGATACAGAACCAGTTGGAGGGAGGGCTAGATGGATGGAGGGGTAGAGGGAGGGGGCTATAGAGAGGGAGAATTGTAAAATGGCTGGTGGTAGTGCTGAGCGCCGGCCAACACTTTCCAAAGGGGAGCCGAAACCGGCACTGAGGTGTAGTAATGCAGAAGCCCTTTTCCAAGTACCAGCTGGGCCTTTTAGGAGCCTCTATCCCCACAGCAGACACTCAGCAGCCTCCGAGCAGCTTGACTTTACCATATGTGGAACTTTTTTTATGCTCCACCTGGTTTCCCCGGGGGACCTGTGCCACTGGGATGCTGGAGGCAGGTGAATTGTTCTTAATGCAAGGCACTGAATCACTGGGCCAACAACACGAGGGAGAAGGGAGGGGGGAAGCCCCTAGGGAGAGGAAATGGATCTGCAGAAAGAAAGACTGGCGCAGACCGGCGTGACCTTGGAACCGGGCGCCCGCCATCCCACTCACCCGCCTGCAGAACAGAAACAGGGCGGCGTGATGGGTCATTGTGCCTTCCACTCTAGATCTGCACACTGCTGGCACTTTAGTAATATCTACAGTTGACACATTTTTTTTTATATAACAGTGGGTATAATTTTTCTAAGTGCTTTTTAAAATGGAACTTAATCCATTTGTAAACTAGCTGTGCCTGTCTTTCTCCTGTTCCATTTAGTTAGCTCCCCCTCCTCTGTTCTGCCACTGGTCGATGCAGAGCCATTTCTCTTTCTCTCTCTTTTTGTCTTTTCTCCCTCTCCCCACCACATATTTCATCCTGGTTAGCATTTTAGCATGACCACTGTTAGTTCAGTGTTATTTGTAGTGAATTGAAATAAATAGAGTCACCTCAGTACTAGTATCGCAATTTGTTGAAACATTGGAATGTTCCAGTGGAGGCTCCTCGGAGGACCATCCTCCTCCTTTTTTTTAATTGTGTGAAACATCTTTCTTAGAGAAAACTATACTAAACATGTTGTCCACCCAATCAAATGATCAGAGAATTAATATTGTGGCGGCAGGGTAGCCTAGTGGTTAGAGCGTTGAACTAGTAACCGGAAGGTTGTGAGTTCAAACCCCCGAGCTGACAAGGTACAAATCTGTCGTTCTGCCCCAACTGATGTGTTGTATAGTGAAGTCAACAATGAAGGGAAAAGGTGAGAGGAGGAGAGTGCATAGATGTGAGAAGGAATTATACAACGATCTGGCTTGTTAACTGTGTTTTTGATTAAGGGTGTATTCATTCCGCCAATTCTGTTGAAAATCATTTCTTAAATGGAAGCAAACGAAAGGGGATAAACATACCCAAATTTGTCCAATAGCAACACTCGTTTGCAACTGTTGGACTAATGATTACACCCTTGTTCAGCTAGATGCAGGCAAGACTTTGCAAGGCGGTATTGAATGTGTCAATGTCTGTCACAATGATAACTCAAGTGTCTCTCGACCTGTGCACCTACATTGTAAACTTTCATTCATAGGCTATGTTGTAGCAACCTCATGTTGGGTATAGGGGAAATTCAAGTATAATGTAGTAAGTAGCCTGTACCTATCGATGTTAAATTAAGCTGGGTGAATGGAATATGAATTACAGTCAAACCAATAAGCTGTAAGAGAAATAACGCCATGCTCATAAAAAAATAAAAAATCGTCCTCCCTTAAACGGCACCTCCCACCACTGGAATGTTCTGTATGGTAATAGTTATGCATTTGGAGATGTACAGTACCAATGTCAGGGAAAAAACTAGCTCTAGCCTGCGCCAGGGGTTTTATGGACTCTGGTCTGAGATTAGGATCTCTGTGAAGGTAGGTTAGGCGAGGCCGGTTTGACGTTTTAGGCAGGACAGCGGGATACAGGACAGCCAGTCGGCCACTCTCCTGCCTGCACCTGTCTCACCGCGGCGAGGGGCTGACAGAGGGCCAGAGGTTAGGGAGGTCAGGGTTCACCACTGGGGGCTGTCAAGGTCAGGAGGTCTATCACTCTCTAAAGGGGTTCTGAACCCATCACTCAGGCCCTACAATACACTGTACACTATACACTAGCAGGCCCCAGTGTGCTGTGCTTGACTTTTTCTTCCCCTTCTTTATTAATTCTTCCAAATGGCTTGGACGGACTAAAATGACAGACAGACAGCAGCGAGAGAAACTGTAGCTAGCTAACTGTGGGGTGTGTGTGTGTGGAGGCTCTAAGCTGTCAGCTGGAGATTTCACTTTGAAAACCTGCCTGTTTCTTTTCCCCTTTCTCCTCGCTGTCCTTTCCACCAATCAGGGCAGCCGCCAGAGTCCAGGCACCCAGAGAAGCCGCCCTCTGACCCCTCTAGCAGTTGTTAGTTTGTTTTGTTCGGGGGTTTTAGTGAAGGGACAGGGGAGGGGAGGGCTGCCTTTTGACAGGTCAGACAGCAGGAACTTGAAGGAGGTCTTTAACAGAGAGAGAGAGAGACAGCCAGGCATAGAGGGAGAGAGAGACAGCCAGGCATAGAGGGAGAGAGAGACATCCAGGGAGAGAGAGGAAGAGTCCGTGAGTTGGTTTCAGCAGCGCCAGAAACAAGGCTCTAGCTACCCCTCATCTTTCCTTGCCTTTGTTTCAGCTCCAGTGTTAACAGTCCGATTACTGCAAAGAAAAGAGAGACAAGCTGTCTCAGTTAATACACACCCACTCTTTAAGATGTGGATAATGTTTTTTGGTGAAAAGTGGGACCATTCATGCAAAGTCCATTCCATCAGCAGAAGGACATTCCTTGATACCCCTGTTAGCACAGCTGTGCCCTACAATTAAATTACACCTCAACCCTCTCTTTGCATGCTCACCCCCCCCCCCCCCCCCCCCCCCCACCCGTTCCCACATACCTCCTCTGATCGAGCTGGGAGCCTGGTCGTAGGGGATCCCAGTTGCCGGGGATAAGGGGAGAGGTGAGGAGGCTAGAGGGGTGCACGTAACCTGTGGCTCCCCCTACTGGAAGTCGTAATTGGGGAAAGGCCGTGAAGCCTCCATGGGTCAGAGGAGCGGCCTGTCATGTAAGGGGTGTATGCCTTTGAGGCGTGTCCCTGGAGTCAGAGCAACTAACCGTCACGCCGTAGATTGAGCTCTGACAGGCCGTGGGGAACGGGGCCGCCGTTCGGATCGAGCCTGTCAGCTGTTCCAGCAGCTAGCGCCCGCTGTTCTGCTCCAAGTATAGCAGAACCCCACCGATCGAGGAGCCCCCCACAAGGACTGTATTAGGCTTTTTAGGGTTTTCTTCTCTGCCCATTTTTAGTTTTGGGGCGGGGAGGGCTGGGCTTCTATGTGTGTGTGTGTGTGTGTGTGTGTGTGTGTGTGTGTGTGTGTGTGTGTGCATGCGCGTGCATGTGCACGTGTAAGTGTGAGCATGTCTAAGTGTCTTAGTGTGTGTGTGTGCGAGACGGTGTTGAGGGGTATAATTGGGAGCACAGAGGGAGCTTCATCTCTCCATCTTATGATTTAGAGGTGAAGACAAGAGCCCGCGGGGGCCCCCTGTCAGAGCTTTTGGGCGCGCTCGGCACAGACTTCAATAAAAACACACAGAAAGAATTCCCCTACAGGGGCGCCTGGCTGAATTGCTGACGCCGATGTAAAAGATTCCGTTTTCAGTGAATCATTTAGTGCGCGACCCTGCTTGCCTTCGCTACACAACGTGACAACGTCAGGGAGCAGCTCCCTCCCCCCATCCTATCCTCCTTTAAACACAACAAACCCAAAGAATAAAAAATGATATTCTCATACTATTTCACTCATCGATCTCCTCCAGTTCCTGCTCTCACTCCTTCACCCTCCTCCTATTTTTGCTCTCTCTCTCTCTCTCTCTGTCTCTCTTTTGCTCTCTCTTTTGCTCTCTCTCTCTCTCTCGCTGTCTCTCTTTTGCTCTCTCTCGCTCTCTCTCTCTCTCTCTCTCTCGCTGTCTCTCTCTCTCTCTCTCTCTCTCTCTCGCTCGCTGTCTCTCTCTCTCGCTGTCTCTCTCTCTCTCTCTCTGTCTCTGTCTCTCTCTCGCTGTCTCTCTCTCTCTCTCTCTCTCTCTCTCTCGCTGTCTCTCTTTTGCTCTCTCTCTCACGCTCTCTCTCCCTCTCTTCCTGTCATTACTAATGTCAGGTGTAGTCGGAGGGGTGTATGTTGCTTCTTCGGGTAACCACAGCTTGCCCGGTCGACTGTACGGTACAATGGGACTAGGCTGTCCCAGAAGCACCACATTACATCGGAGCCACGTCATCAGACATGTTCTGAGAAAGTAACAGAAATGTTTCAAAGTGTTGTCACAATCTCACAGGCTCCTGCTGTTGGCGTGCACCAGAGGGAGATGGCGCCTTCTCGGCCCTTTTTGTCTCTCTCCTCCCTATTGTTATTTTTCTCAACTCTGTTCTCTGTTTGATTGTTAGCACTGTTATTTAGTGTGGTGCAGTATCGCAGCATGCTTGTTTTTTTTCTTCTCTCGAGGAAGTATTATTTTTGTGAGTTTTGACAGATGGGTGGTCGGTTCTCAGTTGGTGTTGTAGTCGGAGTTAAAATTAGACGAGTTGCCTTTTTTGTTGTTGTGTGACTTAGAGAGCTGTCATCTTCCTAGAAGCTGTGCCGAGCCTGTCAATCAGACCCAGAGTGTTTTAATCTTCTTTGTCCCACGTCAGGAGGTGGTGACGGGTAGACCGAGGATTCACTCCCCTGGACAATACCATTCTGCCACATGCTCATGCACTCTGATGTCACATGCAGCAACCAGTTAAGAAACAAGTTTCTTCCTCGACTTAAACCCGGCACCAGTCAATGGGGGAATCAAGCAATGGCTGCCAGTGAGTTTTGAAGTCATATCAGACGTGTCAGAAGTCTGTTTGAAAGTGTTTTGTGATCTTGTCAGAGATAGGGTACGTCTTCTGACAGCTGGAAGGAGATTGGCAACATAACAGCAGTCAGATTGTCACAGTAAAAAAAAAAAAACCCAGCTGATTCTAATTCTAAATCCTCGACTTCATAGCAGGGTAATGAACAAGGGTTCCCTTCCTGTATGTGATAACAATGGTGTTTTGTAATTCTATAGCCTTTCTAATAATACTCCCATGAATAGAACACTAGGAAGAGAACCTTTGTCAACCAAAGCAGTCTAGATAGTATATGATATCGCACAGAATGCTGTGTTAGCCAGTAGAGTATGTTTATAGGGAATCTATTACTAGAGAATGATAGGAGATCAGCTTTTCCCCCAAGCAGAGTTACAGTAGCAAGTAGACTATCTGACTGAGACAAACCAGAGAGCAGATTCATCTTGACCCTGTGTACAGTATGATTGGCTAGTAGCTTTATAGAGGGCTGTGTCTCTCTTCTCCTCCAACCCCCAGTGGCCCCAGACTGAGCACTCTCCCTGAAGACCTCTCCTGAGATCTGACTCTTGTTTACGAGGAGCATCCTCTGACAGTCTTAATTGACAAGTGGTCTCTCACCAAGGCCATGGAGAAATTCACTCTCTCTTTTGCTCTCTCTCTCTCTCTCTCTCTCTCTCTCTCTCTCTCTCTCTCTCTCTTTCTCTCTCTCTTATTCTCTCTGAAAATACTACTCTGGGCATGTCTGGGATAAGTGCATTTTTCTCTCCTTTCCTCCTTTCTCTCCTCTCATCTCAGGTCCATCCAAGGCTGTGTTGTGTTTACTGAGAGGAACTAAATGGAGCTGTCAGAGAACAGCGAACACAGAGCAGAGCTGGGGAGAACAGACTGGGGAGAACAGACTGGGGAGAACAGACTGGGGAGAACAGACTGGGGAGAACAGACTGGGGAGAACAGACTGGGGAGAACAGACTGGGGGGAACAGACTGGGGAGAACAGACTGGGGAGAACAGACTGGGGGGAACAGACTGGGGAGAACAGACTGGGGGGAGCAGGGTTGAGAAGCGGGGGATGAGGAGCAAGCATGAGGAGAATTGGGGCTGAGGAGGTTGGATGAGGAGCGGGACTGGGCTGGGGATGAGGAGCGGGACTGGGCTGGGGATGAGGAGCAGGGCTGAGGAGTAGTGCTGAGGGGCTTGGACAAGGAGCAGAGCTGAAGAGAGTGTCTGGGGAGTCTAGATGAGGAGGGTCTCATGGCTCCTCTGGGCTCCTGATGGGTGGAAATGGTAATAATATGTTGAAAAGGGTGGTATGAAGGTGTATTTCCAAACACCAAAAAGGAAATATTCAAATGGGTTATACTGCTCTGTGTCATATATAATGCATGATAATAGGCATGCTTTTCATTGACATCTTCAAAATGGATGTACTGTATGTTAGTCTCAAAGGCACAATTGAGCGTTACACAAAAGCACTTACAGAAAGAAAGAAAGAATTGGACAAACCTCCGAGCAATTAGTCCACCGCCTCCTCTCTTTCTTTGTCCACCTCGCCATTGTCCTCTTTCTAAAAGTCACTCCTCCTACCTCCACTTTCCACATCCTTTTTCCTCCGAGACCATACAAGGTTTCTGAGCTGAACCCACAGTTGGTTTAAGTGTAATGAAATGTATGTCATGTCTGTGGCTCTGAGGCTTTCGCTGCCCACCCCCCACCCCTGGCCCTGTGAAATCCATGGGTCTGTTCTGACAGGAATGCCTGTGTGGCTTCCTCTGCAGTGATCTTTACCCCCTCCGGGTCCTGTCCGACTATTTCAGGACGTCCCTGTGATTTGAGAGTGGACTCAACCGTCCACGCATGCTTCAGAGAATCGACAGAGGAGGAGGAAAAATAGACAGAGATGGGATGGGGTTGGAGGGATGGAACATTTTGACAGCTAGACTAGCAGGCCTCTGGGAAATCCTACTCTGATGCCTGACTGGAGAGAGAAAAAAACGAGGCAGACTCTGGTTTAATAATGTTTATTAATGTGTTGAACCTCCACGTACGGAGCAGTGCTATGGTGAACTGGTGCTATTCTTGGGGCGATGAAATCTAGTAGGCACCCTTTTATTTGTTGGATTAGTGAATCATTTTCTTGTGTGTCCTTTTCCATCCTTTCATTTGATGTCGATGGGTTCAGATAATGGAAACTATGGCAACGGAAGTCAGGTGCAGTCAGTGGCTGCAGATGAGAGCAGAGGCACACAAGCTGAGCCGTGTCCCAGATGATGCACATTTGAATTTGAACATATATTGACTCAATTCCTGGTATCTGTTTATTTATCATATATTCAATCTTTATGTAGATTAGTGAGAATATAAATCATGCGTGGAGCGCTTTCCTTCAATGGCTTGGCACGTTTGTGTGTGTGTGTCTCTGTGTTTGCTTTTATGGGTGTGTGTGTGTGTGTGTGTGTGTGTGTGTGTGTGTGTGTGTGTGTGTGTGTGTGTGTGTGTGTGTGTGTGTGTGCATGAGTGTGTCTGTGTGACCTTATGGGTATGTGAGTATGCGTCTGTGTGTTATTTCCACTCCGAGAGAGTGTGCGTGCGTGTCCACTATATTAGACAGGGGGCGTCGACGGGGGTCCCCCAGCGTGTGTGTGCCTGGGCTCTGTTCAGAGCTCTCGGCGCCAGCAGGGTGCGCCATTCCAATTTACCCATCAGCCACGAAGGGAGGGGGTAAGAGCACGGGGCATCGCTGTCAGAGATTTCACATTGGAGGGAGGAGATTACCAGTCAGGGGACCCCTGTGAGGAGGTGATGAGGGAGGGAGGCTGCAGGGGCATAGCATGGGGGACAGAGGCCTGGGAGGGGGAGGAGGGGTGAGACTCGTCTCAGCGCCACCCTGGAGTCAGCGGGCTTTTTGGGAGGGGGGAGAAGGGGTAGGAGGAAGGGGGGATGAGGGAGCCAGTGGGCTTTCTTTTTTTATGGGGTGGCTGGGGAGCGTAGAGAGAGTAGCTGCCATGCCAAGCAGCACATCTGCCTGACACCAGGCACCAGGCACAGTGATGACACAGTGGATGCTAGTCAGGGACTGTCCATCCTCATCCACATCTCTGGATGTTGAGGTGTTGGCTTGATTCTGGTGAACTGCTGTGGTGGATGTCGTGTTTCTCTTTCACCCCAACATTTGTGACTTAACTGTTTTCCTCTCTCTCTCTTTCTGTCTCTCTCTCCCTCTCTCCCATATCTCTCCCTCTTTCGTTCTCAATTGCACTTGGCCTTGTAGGCTATTAGATCATATTTAAACTCTCAGACTGAGTCCACTGTCGGTTCTATATTTGAGTGTCCGCCAACCAACCCAGCCATTCTGTAGCAGTTCAGCCCCAGAGGCTCCACGGTCTGTCGGGGAGACAGGACGTTCCAAACAGCATAACTCCCTCTTTCTTTACACTCTCTCTGCTCCCATTACTTAATTATATCCAGGTGTTTTCCTCTCTCAGGTTCTTTCTCCAGACGGAATGAAAATGTAACCGTGAATACATAAGGCAAGATCGAAGGGGAGAGGAAAGAAGGAGGAAGTAGCTGAATATGCTGTGTGAAGCAAATTATGGCCCCGTGTAGATTCATCAGTCCTCCCGGCTGGATTAAGGGAGGGCCTTTCTAATGAAGTTCGCCCCGTCAAAATGAAGGGACTAATTCTGATTTAGCTGAGGTAATGAACTTCCCCACTCCTAGTGAGAACAGCACCATGGGGCGAGAGAGAGAGAGGAGCAAAGGAGAGAGAGAGAAAGACAGGACAGGGGAGAGAATAGACTAGACTAGGGACAGATTAGGTAGCGAGAGAGTATGTCTCTCACAGAGCAAGAAAAAAAAATGATTATGCAAAACGTCTGTCTAGTATTTGCTGAGATGTATTAAATTTCCAGCGCAGGCGCCTGTGTTATATAAAATGATGCTAATGTCTGGCGGACCCGCTGCGAACGGTGGCTTGCTGGTCCCGAGCATGCGTGGCTGGCCGCTACATGGAGCGTGCTCAGTGGGACTCGCTTTTTCTATTACGGAAAACCTCTAGACACCTGATGATGAATTCTCTCTCACCAAATGTTCCCCTCTCTTTTTTGTGTGGAAAATATGAGCGTTTTTCTAAATGACTTTGGAGAGCCCGGCGTGGGGCTCGGTGCTCTGTGGTCTGCGCCAAGCGCAGGGGTAGAGGGGGGTGAGGGGAGGGGGGGGGGTGTAGAGGAGGGAGGAGGGGATGGGGGGGGTGGTCCCTCTGCAGCAGGCTAAGGGGGTCAATTAAGGAGAGCACTGATAATTATAAGCCGGCAGAAACGCAGGGGCTGGCTAATTGTACAGTGCTCCATGCCGCGAGCCCAGCCAAGGGGCCTCTCTCCATTTCGCCAGCCCCTCTCTCCAGTCCTCTCTCCTCTCCCGTTCCTTTGTGTGGATGGGCCGCATATGACCCCATAGAGCCACACGCCCCTCAGCTTGCACAGCGCTGCTGCCACAATGAGGCGACGGAAGAAAGGCTCTTGCATGTGTGTCGTAGTTAACTTTGTACAATCAGGTCACTCACTCTTTTCATGGGTAGAAAGAGAGATTCTTGTTAGATTCATCCCCCCTCTCCCTCCCTCGCTCTTCTTTGCCTGTTTGTGTGATTTGCTTCTGTGTTTTTCTCTCTTCAGAATCAGAGTCTTGTGATGTTGTAACGCAGGGCTATAGTCCATTTGACCTTTATGTTCTCCTAAAAAGAAAAAGGCCCAGCAGTTTAGAATAGGGCCTGGATTAAGTAAAAGAGAGCAGTTGACTGCAGAATGGTGTTTGTGCGGCTGCAGGGGGTCTAGTGCTCCACTGCCATCCATCTCAGCAGCTAGCCTGCACTGTTTGTCCCCGACGGACCTCCATACCCAGCCTGAAGCTGCAGTGCCTACACATAATTTGTTAACAAGTCTTCTGCTCTGCTCTCCCTTTTGTTGTGGTGTTTTTTTTTTTGTGGGTTTGCTGCAGCCTCAATGACCTACCAACTATTCATTTGTCCAAGTTATGACATGTGTCTTTCTTGCGTTAGGAATGATGGCGAAACTGTAAGCTGTTTAGCAACAAAGTAGATTGTATAGCCCCTAAGTAGCGTGCAAACTCCAGCTCTTTTTCTCTGGTGTAAGTACAGACTAACCTCCAGCAGCATCCTGCACTTCAGCTGAATACTGATTAGCTAGAGAGAAAATGCCACATGTCTCATGTCTTCTGACGATTGATTGATTATAGCATGTCTTTGCATGCATTGTAGCAGTCTGTGCATAACCTGTGCATTACCCGTTACCAGGCTACACCTTTGCTACCGTGTCCTCAGACATTACGCATTTGTATCTCCACACCAAACCCCTGTCAGGTTGGCAAGTCAGTATGTGCCTGGACCCAGCCACCACGACCGCCATTGGGAGGGTTCGAGGCATTTAATGTAGGTGGTGGAGATAGAGAGGAAGTGGAGACTAGCTGTGCTCTGTTTAGCACCTACAACGTGCACTGCGCACTGCCGTGCGTTCAGGTTCAGATTCAGCCTGCATCAGACCCAGAGGCCTGACACTCTCCCAGAGGCTGTTTCCCAAATGGCACCCTATTCCCTTTATAGTGCACTACTTTTAACCAGAGCGATATGGGCCCTGGTTTAAAAGTAGGGCACTATAAAGAGAATAGAGGTGCCATTTGGGACACAGTTGTGTATCCCCCCTGAAGCCCCCCCCTCACCCCCCACCCCAATCTCCCCCACTGACATGTCACACCCGACAATCTCACCCCTTGGTTCGGTTCCCTCTGGAGGGTTGGAACAAACGTCACACTGAAATGGCATGAACTTGGGAACCTGACATGGGGTCTGTTTGTCTGCCTGTCTGTGACACCTTGTTCTTCAATCTTCCAGATTCCATTATTCTCTCTTTTGTCATGAGTGGGTACTCTTCTCCGCTACACATCTCTCCTATATTATTCTTTTTCCCTCATATATCTGGTATAAAGGTCATTTTATCAGTCCTAACGAGGTAATTAGCTAGCATTTGACCATATTAGGTCATCGTTATCATCATACTTGTATAGTAATGAGGGTGATTTCCAGGATTAGATAGCTTTCCTATAGGGTTTATTCTATAATGTTGTACATAATTGCATGTCCTCCTCTTTAAACTGAGAAGGCAGGAGATAGACATTAGTTATGTTCGCCTCCAGGCGCCAGTTCTCCAATCAGCCTAGGTCCAGTGGGAGCCTGGTCCCTGTGCGGTAGCTAGCTCCCACCTACCAGCTACATCCACATCCCCGCCCCCTTCCTCTTCTCAACGCTCTAATGGGCCTTGTAGTATCTCTAAAATGAACCCTAGTTCCACGTGAGAAGTGGTTCTATATCTCCAGAGAACACACACACACACACACACACCACCGCACAGAGAGGCGGCATTGATTTGTATTCACCCATAATTCCCTGGGCCTTAATCACTCTGATTTCCCCCCCATTATATGTTAATATGTAGTTCCCGTGGAGAGGTAGAGCCAAGTAAACCCACCGACTGTTTACAGGCCCCTGTTTACAGGCCCTGAGATGTCTACTCTACCATGCTACAGTACCATACACAACCATATAGCTTTTCTCTACATACTAGTATGTCCTCTCAAAACCCAAATGAGATCCTTCTCTTGCCTTCTGTCAATTTCTAAAAGTATAACAGTCACAAGTATCATCTCTGAGTTTGTAGATGAAAGATGTTGGAACGGAGGATATGTGACTGAGTCTTACACAAACAGCCGTGGCCCAGTCTGGAATTTGTGGCCTACTGTGTCCTGTATAGTGGAACAAGCTTCCTCCTTTCAGGACAGCGAGTTCCTGCCCATCTTTCACAAACGTCTGAACCCTATCTCAATCAATCCCAACGATTATGATATGTTATTGTCTCACTTAGCTTTCTTAAGATGAATGCACTAATTGTAAGTCGCTATGGATAAGAGCGTCTGCTGAATGACTAAAATGGAAATGGTAATGTCATTTTATGCCTGGCAATTTCCTCAGATGTATTCTATTTGTTCTCTGTGACCTATAGTACATTATACAACGGGTGGGTCTAATCCTGGATGCTGATTGGTTAAAACTGGGTTCCAGCCAGTGTCAATTCCACAAGTTACCACCGGCTAAATCTATGATGTTAAAATGCCTATTTACTCTGTTCCATCTGACTGAGCAATCCATTGTCTCATCAGCCCATCCAGGTAATTTATATACTAGATCTACACTGTAAAAGCATGAAGACATTATCTCCCATTTCTTTTTGGTTTTCAACAGCGGAGATTTGTATAAACCTTGTCGTCTGTCTCTCCGACATTTGCAACATTGTCTTAATATCACAAGGAGCTGTGAAATAAGTATGTTTGAACTTTTAAGGAAACATTCTGTTAAAGTCATGAAATACTGAGAAAATAATGTTTTTTGTCAAGTTCCTTAAATGTACTGAGAATATTCCAAAGTTAAGCAGCTGTCCTGCATCATTCCCAGAAAGATGTGGGAAGGTTGTAAGCAAAATAACCTTAGGGCAACCACGATCACACCAAGCTCAAATAAACATGTGGTTCTCAGAGGGTTACAGTATGTACAAAAAAAAGTGATCAAATTAAGATCCTATATCTGTACTCTACGTACTCATACAGTATACACAAAACTGCACTATCATTCATGTATAACTTGGACAGCCAGACAAGACAGCAAGAAAACAAACCCCAGTGTCCCAAACAACCAAAACAACCTTCAACAGAACATGAACTTCAGCCTGGTTGCTAAAGACTAAACACAAGAAGAAGAAATAGTACTGTCCTTTTTAAGAAATAGTATTCCACCTCCGTCTCCCTCCTTCCACATGGGAGAGATATTAGGCGTTTGTGTTTTAAGGAGCTGTGGAATACATAAACCATGAGCCTTAGGAGTGCCACCAGGCCCTGTGGATATGCAGATAGGCTTGCTTTGCTCGTGTCAGGGACGCTTAGAGGAGCAGGAACAGAGCAGCTCTCATCTAAAGGATTTCTCTTATGAGTGCAGGGGGACAGGGTGGTGGCAGTGGAGGGAGGGACACTCAGGAGAATGGAGGGAGGGAGGGAGGGAGGGAGGGAGGGAGGGAGGGAGGGAGGGAGGGAGGGAGGGAGGGAGGGAAGGAGGGAACTGCCAGTCCCCAGTGGCTCTGTGACTATATCCAGAGTCTGCTCCTGTCGGTGCAGAGTGGGCCGGGATGGGGGCTCTTGAATGCTCTGTGCTGATTTGACAGCCCTGGGGGAGGCCAGGGGAGCGACAGGAAGTGACCTCACACCAACGAGGGAGCTATAGGGGAGCGCTGGCTGACTTCCTCCCCTGACTCTCACGAAGGAACAGACTGCCAGTGTGATCCAACCCCTGCTCCACTGCTGCATACAGACCCGTCCCCCCATACACAGCAACATTACAGGGACTGTCAGTGCGGAACAGACGTGTACACTCCACACTTGTCCTGTGTTCTTTTACACACACACTCACTCTTCACATACACACACACAAATACACACATGCGCACTTACACTCTTACATGAAAATACACATACACACATGCACACATACACACAGTAGTGAATACTTCTCATACTAACAAGCAAACACATGTCTTAGATTCACACATACACACCCACTCACACTCACCCACACAAACACGCATGCACCCAAGGTCAGACAGTTGGGCAGGTGCAGAGTTATCTGCATAATGAGGCAGGCCAGGTCTCTGAAGGGACAGGAATGTGCTCCAGGGTTAAACCATGGCTGCACCTATGGGCACAGGCATGGAGCACTCTGAATACACACACGCACACACACACACACACACACACACACACACACACACACACACACACACACACACACACACACACACACACACAGCCACGTTGAATGGGGATCAAAGTGGATCCAACTCGCTATCTTAAACAGGTGCACAAATGATTCACACACACATACACACACACATACACACACACACACACACACACACACACACACATACACACACACACACACACACATACACACACACAGCGTGTCTTTCAAAAGGGAGGGCAAGATCACAAGCGACATGATCATCTCCTCTGATTGTTATTTGTACCTATCCTTCCATACTGTAAGCCACTGAGCCAGACACACACTGTAAGACAATAGCTCTTCCAGACTATGCCAGCTTTAAATGTTTGTTTTGAGGCCTTGGTAGAATTTCCTCATCTGCTTTACAGGGCCAGATGGTTGGGTTGTAAGGAGAAGACGGCAGGCCTAAAGAAGCCTGTGGTGACATACTGCACAAACAGACTCTGTATGTAATACATGAGTAGACTCACCATGTTGCCCTTTTTTCTAGAACAGCCCAGGTCATTGGGTTGTATTTTTCACTCTATACTCTAGTTCAATCTTGAGGTATAGAATAGGCTAGTCACCAAAACAGATGAACAACTTTATTTCTTTGCTACTGTAACACCCTTATGAAGTGACTCCACCCCACTTGTAAAGGTGGAAACCAATTTAATTGAACCTGATATTGTAATTTGTTTATTTATGTTATGTGGTAAAGCTTGTTGTAATCGACTGCAGGTTTCAGAAATTAGTAGATTGTTATAATTTTGCCAAATGTTGTTAGTGGAGTGAACCAGCCCATGTTGTTTAATGTGTGCTTTGAGCAGCGAAACAACAATTGACCATAAAAGTACAAATGGGAAAGTCACTGGCAGTGTGTGGGCTGGGGTTTTAAAACACGGGCATCTAGGTAGATCTGGGTTCAATCTGTTCCTGTTCATCGCAGGCCATTGTTGTTTAGCTGAGCGGCGTTGCCAGATCTGTGAGTCAGGTTGCCAGATTTGCCCAAGGCCCATCCGGTAACACTCCGCTCTGATCCTCCAGGGCCTGGTATAGCCACAGCTGGTGGATTGTGTGTTTGCACGTCTGGCACCCTGGGCCCATGTTGTGTGCATTGGGCTGTAGAGACTGAAGGATGAGCCCCAGCCCTGGTTGGGCCCCCAGAGACCCTCCTCCCCATATCCCCCACCCCCCTCTAGTTGGCCCCATGCCTGGACCCATACTTCACAGGACAGGGGAACTTTGACAGAGCACAGGCCCAACCCCATGGAGAGTGCACAAGGTTTTTATTGACGTGCAGTTCAGGAGATGGGCAGCTCTGCTCCAATTGGCTCTGTCGAAGTCTGAGTCAGCGGATCGTTGTGCAGCAAATGAGCGGTAGGGCAGGTTCAGCGTCTGAACCAACGGCAGTTATTTCAGCTATCAACTGCCTTGTCGGTCCAAGGTAATCTAACGTCTGTAGGAAGACGTGCCACACATTCTAATGTGATGGGGGAATGGAGACACACGCCATTGTCATGGGCAATATCTAACTTTATGTATTAGTTATGACAAATATAGGAGATTTTTATTCGAGGAGAGATGGAGTCAAATTGAAGTGGACAAAAACGGATTTTAACAGATTTAAATTTTACTCATCCACTATAATCAGAATAACGTCGTTGGTGGTTATGTAGTGGGTTGCCATGGTGATAATGAAGGGATGTAAAGGTTGATATGGTGACATCTCTATAATGACCACTTATCGAATCCAATTGAATGCTACTCGTATTGTTTATTTTTATATTTTGATTAGGAAATAAGTCTGTTTCCACGCTTGGCTATTCTTACATTTGTCACTTAATCTGTACATTAGCCTATATGCTTCTTGGTGTATTGCACTTTCCCTTATCAACCTAGCACTGCACTACACATTCATTTGCCCACACCAAGTCGCCCAGAAATTAATTTGTGTCTAAGCCAATCAAAAAGAGCCAAGCTTGCCATGTTCAAAGTGCAAGACCTCGCCTGTGCAATTAGGCCCCCCACTGGCCGTCCAATTTATGCCTGATGGGTCTAGATCACACATTATATTGCTTCTCGTACGAGCCGTGAAAGTCACAGGCAGGAGCCTTTGACACAAATGTGTTGGAGCTAAATGAAATGGGGAAGGAGGAGAAAAGAAAAGGAAGAGACTGGATCCCTCTCTGCTGTTGGTGCTCTGATTATTCACTTCTGACTGTCTTATTTGGGGTGTTTTATTGTTTCTTTCTCCATAGAAGAGGGTCTGAACCATGAGTGTAAGCTCTGCAGTCAGTCATTCGACTCGCCAGCCAAACTCCAATGCCACCTGATCGAGCACAGCTTCGAGGGCATGGGCGGCACCTTCAAGTGTCCAGTCTGCTTCACAGGTGAGTGTGTGTGTGTGTGTGTGTGTGTGTGTGTGTGTGTGTGTGTGTGTGTGTGTGTGTGTGTGTGTGTGTGTGTGTATGTGTGTGTGTGTGTGTGTGTGTGTGTGAATCATTTGTGCACCTGTTTAAGATAGCGAGTTGGATCCACTTTGATCCCCATTCAACGTGGCTGTGTGTGTGTGTGTGTGTGTGTGTGTGTGTGTGTGTGTGTGTGTGTGTGTGTGTGTGTGTGTGTGTGTGTGTGTACGTGCACATGTGCATGTATGCAAAGCCATGTTTCCATAAAGCTCATTATTTGTCTGAAATGGCAAATGGTTTTCTAAAGGAGTGGGGAAAGGTCAGAGAGGCATGTCAGCCAAAGCTGAAAGCAGTTTACTGCAGGCCCCTTTTTATTTACTCAAATTGCCTCCAGACTGACACCTACAGACTGTCATGAGCAGAAACAGAGAGAGAGAGAGAGAGAGAGAGAGAGAGAGTGTGTGAAGTGAAGGAGGGAGAATGAAGTGCTAATTGTGGATGTCGGTGGTGCTGATAGCTGTAATGATCTCATCTGTCTGTGTGCGAGGAGGTGGAAGGACCATGCAGGACTCCCCCGGAGAGGATAACGCCCTCCTTTAGTATCAACAGGGTTAACTATCTCTATAATGAAATCTGCAAAGTCGTTAACTTGTCTTCCAGCTCCTCACCACTCTTTCTCCCCCTCTCTCAGCTCTATAGCTGTACTCTTTCTCCCCCTCTATCAGCTCTATAGTTGTACTCTTTCTCCCCCTCTATCAGCTCTATAGCTGTACTCTTTCTCCCCCTCTATCAGCTCTATAGCTGTACTCTTTCTCCCCCTCTATCAGCTCTATAGTTGTACTCTTTCTCCCCCTCTATCAGCTCTATAGTTGTACTCTTTCTCCCCCCTCTATCAGCTCTTTAGCTGTACTCTTTCTCCCCCCTCTATCAGCTCTATAGTTGTACTCTTTCTCCCCCTCTATCAGCTCTTTAGCTGTACTCTTTCTCCCCCTCTATCAGCTCTTTAGCTGTACTCTTTCTCCCCCTCTATCAGCTCTATAGTTGTACTCTTTCTCCCCCTCTATCAGCTCTTTAGCTGTACTCTTTCTCCCCCCTCTATCAGCTCTATAGTTGTACTCTTTCTCCCCCTCTATCAGCTCTTTAGCTGTACTCTTTCTCCCCCTCTATCAGCTCTTTAGCTGTACTCTTTCTCCCCCTCTATCAGCTCTATAGCTGTACTCTTTCTCCCCCTCTATCAGCTCTATAGTTGTACTCTTTCTCCCCCCTCTATCAGCTCTTTAGCTGTACTATTTCTCCCCCCTCTATCAGCTCTATAGTTGTACTCTTTCTCCCCCTCTATCAGCTCTTTAGCTGTACTCTTTCTCCCCCTCTATCAGCTCTTTAGCTGTACTCTTTCTTTTCACTATTTTCCATTCCTCAGCTTTTTACTCACTTTACTCATTTTTAGCTTTGTGTTATCATAATTGTTTCATGACTTGTTCCATCATGTAATGTTTTGGAAGTCTCATTGTATTACTGGTTTCCTCTTTTCCCTCCTCCTCTCTTCTTCGTTCGGTCTCCAGCTCTTCTCTTTTCCTATCGTCCAGCAGATCCTCACTCTGGGTTCTTTCTCTCTCTTTTCCTCAGTCTTCTCCACCCCTCCTCTCATCCCCCTCTTCTCTCATTGCTGGTTGGCCTTATCTCTCTTTTAGCAGGAGCTTATTGATATTTCCCTCTCCCCCTCCTCCTTCCTCCCCCCACCAGGGTCGTTCCGTTTAATATACAGAGCATGCTTTCTTCATATGAGCCTTTCTTCACCTGTAGCTTTGACAGACAGGTCGCCCCGTCTCCCTCTGCGTCCATATCGATCCCGATGGCGGGTGCAGGAGAGGAAGGAAAGCAGAGAGAGAGAGAGAGAGTGAGAGCACCCTCAGGACAGTGGTGGTAGAGCAGACACACAGAGGTGGAGAACGGGGATAGATGGAGGATGGAAGTAGTGGACCATGGGGAGTATAGAGGGAGAGACTGAAAGACCTGCTTCTGTCGAGGGAGGGAGGGAGGGAGCACACTGGGTTTCTCAGGCATTCTCTGGATAAGGAGAAATGGGTTGGAGGCAGTTTGTCGGTGAGATCCAGTCTGTCCTTGAAAACATTTATCCCACTTAAAAGTCTCTATCTAAATGATCTATTTCCAGTCTACCCGGTGAGCCATGTCTATGTGGGAGGGTCCAAGTGACTGTCAGTTGTTCCTCTGAGTTAATTACACTGTAGTCTGGTGGCGGTAGAGAACGGACAGAACGGACAGGCCATACAGGAGCTGGAAGAAAAATATAGATAGAAAGGAAGGAGAAGAAAACTTTGGGGAAAGCTACAGTGCAGCTCTGCAAATTGCAAGTTGTGAATGTAAGATGAAAGGATGAAGGGAGAGAAGAGAAGGAGAAGAGAGCTGGGGAACGGGAGGAGAGGAGAGGGGTCCATAAGCCCCTGGATGATGAGAGACAGCGAGAGAGAGTGAGGCTGACTCTCCCAGGAAAGCTTTGACAGGTTTCAGAAGTGGGGGAGCCTGCAGCTAGAAGTGTCTGCTCTGCCTGCACCCTTAGGAGTGGCTGCGAGGGGCTGCCAGGGAAAATGTGATTGGGAATATTATGAGGGTTAAGACAAAGAAAACAGAAGAAAGTGTTCAGGATGAATGTGTTTCCCCCCCTTATGTCACAGCAGGAAACTGAAAGTCACAAAACTCCAGGATGTTCTTTGTCTTTTTCTGACAATAGCAAGTTTATGACAAATAGGTATATTAATTAGCTGGTCCTCCATGAACTTTCCAGTCTCTTCCGTAACGATTTTAGAATTAGGTTTTTCCAAATAAAATACATATTAAAAAGCATCACAAAATGAAGTTAATTACCAACAATAAAATAACATCAGTCACAGAGCACTCACTCTTGTTGCGGCAAATTTAAATCTATATTATCATGAACTCCTGGATGTGAAATTAAAAGAGAAGTAAATAGAACCGATAAATACATTTTATTTTTTAAGAAAAAAGCAGGATCAGCTTTTCCCCTATACAAAGAGCTTAGCATTGGTGTTGTATGTGTAGAGAGGGAGAGAGAGATAGCCTGCAGAGAGCATCATCCACCCTGCCAAAATAAAGATGAGCTGGGGCCTGTGCCGGGGCCTGTAGTAAAGGAGACGTCTGCCATGGCGGAGGCCCTTGAGATCTAATCAGAGTGCTTAATATCCCCCACAGCCAGGAGACCTTGGCCCCTCCGCCCCGCCGCCCAGCCCAGACTGGCCCCAGCCCTGCTCAGCCTCATTCACTCAGTCGGCCTCCACTCACACAGCCAGAAAAGACCACAAAGTTGGATTCCTCGTATTCGCGCACTCTCTCTCTCTCTTTCTCGCGCACACACTTGTTTTTTCACTCGGTCTCTCTGTTTTTCACTGTCTCTATCATTCACTCTCTCTTTCTTGCTCTCTCCGTCTCGGTCTCTCTCACTCTCTCGCTCTCTCTTTCTCTCGACAGACACTCTGCCTGCAATGCTTTCAGCTTTCATTGTATACTTATGCATGATGCCGGTGAATGAATGCTGAGTTATGCATTGATGCCCTAGCTGTGCCATGCAGATGCAACTTGTGTCTCGTTCAGGGCCGCCGGAAAACGTGTGGCAAGGCGGCATTTGCCACATCACTTTTCAATCAGGTGTGGCAGCGCCATACCACTTTTGATTTAGTTTAACCTTTCTGATCTCCCCATCCCGGATCCGGGATCGTGAATACAGACTCAAGCTCATTACCATAACGCAACGTTAACTATTCATGAAAATCGCAAATGAAATGAAATAAATATGCTAGCTCTCAAGCTTAGCCTTTTGTTAACAACACTGTCATCTCAGATTTTCAAAATATGCTTCTCAACCATTGCAAAACAAGCATTTGTGTAACAGTATTGATGGCTAACGTAGCATTTAGCGTAGCATTTAGCATTAGCATTCAGCTGGCAACATTTACACAAAAAAACAGAAAAGCATTCAAATAAAATAATTTACCTTTGAAGAACTTCAGATGTTTTCAATGAGGAGACTCTCAGATAGCAAATGTTCAGTTTTTCCTGAAAGATTATTTGTTTAGGACAAATCGCTCCGTTTTCTGCATCACGTTTAGCTATGAAAAAACCCCTGTATCCAGGATTGTGTAAATCTATCAGCAAGCTCATTAGCATAACACAACGTTAACTATTCATGAAAATCGCAAATGAAATGAAATAAATATGCCATCTCTCAAGCTTAGCCTTTTGTAAACAACACTGTCATCTCAGATTTTCAAAATATGCTTCTCAACCATAGGAAAACAATCATTTGTGTAAAAGTAGCTAGCTAGCGTAGCATTTAGCATTAGCATTTAGCGTTAGCATTAGCGTTAGCATCCAGCACGCAACATTTCAACAAAAACATAAAAGCCTTCAAATAAAATAATTTACCTTTGAAGAACTTCAGATGTTTTTAATGAGGAGACTCTCAGTTAGATAGCAGATGCTCAGTTTTTCCAAAAATATTCTTTGTGTATTAGAAACAGCTCCGTTTTGTACATCACATTTGGCTACCAAAAAAAACAAAAATTCAGTCCTCAAAACGCGAACTTTTTTCCAAATTAACTCCATAATATCGACTGAAAACATGGCAAACGTTGTTTAGAATCAATCCTCAAGGTGTTTTTCACATATCTCTTCGATGATATATCGTTCGTGGAAGTGTGCTTTCTCTCCTGAATCCCAGGAGAAAATGCCCGCACCTGAAGATTACGCACAAATTTAGACAAAGGACACCGGGCGGACCCCTGGAAAATGTAGTCTCTTATGGCCAATCTTCCAATGATATGCCTACAAATACGTCACAATGCTGCCGACATCTTGGGGAAACGGCAGAAGGTCTAAGCTTATTCCTGTCGCATTCACAGCCATATAAGGAGACATTAGAAAACAGAGCTTCAGAAATTCTGCTCATTTCCTGTTTGACTTATCATCTTGGTTTCGCCTGTAGAATGAGTTCTGGGGCACTTACAGACAAAATCTTTGCAGAATATGCATAGTCGAGCATCTTTTCGTGACAAAATATCGCGCTTAAAACGGGAACGTTTTTTATCCAAAAATGAATAGCGCCCCTAGAGATGCAACTGGTTAATCAAATATATTGAGTGTTAAAAGAAGGGCGAAAAGTGCTGTTTGCCTCATGATTTGTCAACTTGTGCCCATTTTCTATGTCACTCACATCGAAGTGTTGCTGCAGGCTTTCTGTGTGTGTTGACCAATCAGATTCACGGAAATTGCAGGTCGCGTGGGCGGGGCACAACACACAACGCTCTCCACTTTCCTGCGGTATTTATTTAGCATGATAACACATCACTCCCGACAGACAAACTCTCACGTACAGTGCCTTGCGAAAGTATTCGGCCCCCTTGAACTTTGCGACCTTTTGCCACATTTCAGTCTTCAAACATAAAGATATAAAACTGTATTTTTTTGTGAAGAATCAACAACAAGTGGGACACAATCATGAAGTGGAACGACATTTATTGGATATTTCAAACTTTTTTAACAAATCAAAAACTGAAAAATTGGGCATGCAAAGTTATTCAGCCCCTTTACTTTCAGTGCAGCAAACTCTCTCCAGAAGTTCAGTGAGGATCTCTGAATGATCCAATGTTGACCTAAATGTCTAATGATGATAAATACAATCCACCTGTGTGTAATCAAGTCTCCATATAAATGCACCTGCACTGTGATAGTCTCAGAGGTCCGTTAAAAGCGGAGAGAGCATCATGAAGAACAAGGAACACACCAGGCAGGTCCGAGATACTGTTGTGAAGAAGTTTAAAGCCGGATTTGGATACAAAAAGATTTCCCAAGCTTTAAACATCCCAAGGAGCACTGTGCAAGCGATAATATTGAAATGGAAGGAGTATCAGACCACTGCAAATCTACCAAGACCTGGCCGTCCCTCTAAACTTTCAGCTCATACAAGGAGAAGACTGATCAGAGATGCAGCCAAGAGGCCCATGATCACTCTGGATGAACTGCAGAGATCTACAGCTGAGGTGGGAGACTCTGTCCATAGGACAACAATCAGTCGTATATTGCACAAATCTGGCCTTTATGGAAGAGTGGCAAGAAGAAAGCCATTTCTTAAAGATATCCATAAAAAGTGTTGTTTAAAGTTTGCCACAAGCCACCTGGGAGACACACCAAACATGTGGAAGAAGGTGCTCTGGTCAGATGAAACCAAAATTGAACTTTTTGGCAACAATGCAAAACGTTATGTTTGGCGTAAAAGCAACACAGCTGAACACACCATCCCCACTCTCAAACATGGTGGTGGCAGCATCATGGTTTGGGCCTGCTTTTCTTCAGCAGGGACAGGGAAGATGGTTAAAATTGATGGGAAGATGGATGGAGCCAAATACAGGACCATTCTGGAAGAAAACCTGATGGAGTCTGCAAAAGACCTGAGACTGGGACGGAGATTTGTCTTCCAACAAGACAATGATCCAAAACATAAAGCAAAATCTACAATGGAATGGTTCAAAAATAAACATATCCAGGTGTTAGAATGGCCAAGTCAAAGTCCAGACCTGAATCCAATCGAGAATCTGTGGAAAGAACTGAAAACTGCTGTTCACAAATGCTCTCCATCCAACCTCACTGAGCTCGAGCTGTTTTGCAAGGAGGAATGGAAAAAAAATTCAGTCTCTCGATGTGCAAAACTGATAGAGACATACCCCAAGCGACTTACAGCTGTAATCGCAGCAAAAGGTGGCGCTACAAAGTATTAACTTAAGGGGGCTGAATCATTTTTCAGTTTTTGATTTGTTAAAAAAGTTAGAAGTATCCAATAAATGTCGTTCCACTTCATGATTGTGTCCCACTTGTTGTTGATTCTTCACAAAAAATACAGTTTTATATCTTTATGTTTGAAGCCTGAAATGTGGCAAAAGGTTGCAAAGTTCAAGGGGGCCGAATACTTTTGCAAGGCACTGTAAGTGTAGCAGCCATTACACTTAAACATTATCGATCTTGCACGCTGTATTGCATGGAAACTATAGTATTTTTCAGTCTAATCAACTGTAGGCTACTAACAACAGCAGCTGCATAGGCGTGTTGGTTGTGCGTAATTATGCTGCAAAACAGAAAGGGTTGGCTTAGATTATTGGCAACATGTAAACTATATTTTTCTCCAATGTTTATTGATAACATAAATACATTTGCAAAATGAGCACTTGTTGTCTCTCGAATACGTAATTACAGTTGCCATATTAGCATTGACATGAAATCAAAAACACCTCAGAACAAACTTTAGCTGACTAGATTACCTAGACGTTTTCTATCCAACTGGAAATGAATCAATAAACACAATAGCTGACAGACTGTGAGTTCCCGTTTTATCAAGCCTACAGTTGCATAGGGCAGGAGGAGTACATCGTGCAAACCTACAGTTGCATAGGGCAGGAGGAGTACATCGTGCAAACCTACAGTTGCATAGGGCAGGAGGAGTACATCGTGCAAACCTACAGTTGCATAGGGCAGGAGGAGTACATCGTGCAAACCTACAGTTGCATAGGGCAGGAGGAGTACACCGTGCAAACCTGCAAAAAGCTAACTCGGCCCTGTGAGTTTTATTGTCCAATCATGTTGCTTTCTCTATGTCTGTGTATAGGAAACCTCCCTAGGCCTCCTTTAAAAATATCATTCATATTAACAAGTACATGGTTGCTGCAGCTCGACAGGGTTTTCATCCATCCCAAAGCCAGGAGTTTTTCCAGGAGTTTTTTAAAACCATGTCACCTGATTAGAAAAACTCTGGTTCCATCATACCCCATATTCAATCTTTTTACAACAAATGAATCATGTCATACCGTATGAGGTCCGGCGTTTTACCTGGTTTACCTCATTTTTTTCCCAGTATTACTTTAGTGCCTTGTTGCAGACAGGATGCATGTTTTAGAGTATTTATTTTCTGTATAGGCTTCCTTTTCACTCTGTCAATTAGGTTATTATTGTGGCATAACCACAATGTTGTTAATCCATCCTCAGTTTTCTCCTATCACAGCATTAAACTCTGTAACTGTTTTAAAGTCACAATTGGCCTCATAGTGTACTCCCTGAGCGTTTTCCTTCCTCTCCGGCAACTGAGTTAGGAAGTACGCCTGTATCTTTGTAGTGACTGGGTGTATTGATACACCATCCAAGGTGTAATTAATAATGTTACATTTTTACTCCTGAACTTATTTGCCATAACAAAGAGGTTGAATACTTATTGACTCAAGACATTTCAACTTTCCATTTTGTATTGATTTGTAAAAGTTTCAAAATACTTTATTCCGCTTTGACATTATGGCTATTGTGTGTAGGCCAGTGACAGAAAAATCGCAATTTAATACATTTTAAATTCAGGCTGTAACACAACAAAATATAGAAAAAGTCAAGGGGTGTAAATACTTTCTGAAGGCACTGTACAGTCGTGGCCAAAAGTTTAGAGAATTACACAAATATTAATTTTCAAAAAAGTATGTTGCCTCAGTTTGTATGATGGCAATTTGCATATACCCCAGAATGTTATGAAGAGTGATCAGAGGAATTCCAACTCATTGCAAAGTCCCACTTTGCCATGCAAATGAACTGAATCCCCCAAAAACATTTCCACTGCATTTTAGCCCTGCCGCAAAAGGACCAGCTGACATCTTGTCAGTGATTCTCTCGTTAACACAGGTGTGAGTGTTGACGAGGACAAGGCTGGAGATCACTCTGTCATGCTGATTGAGTTTGAATAACAGACTGGAAGCTTCATAGGAGGGTGGTGCTTGGAATCATTGTTCATCCTCTGTCAACCATGGTTACCTGCAAGGAAACATGTGCCGTCATCATTGCTTTGCACAAAAAGGGCTTCACAGGCAAGGATATTGCTGCCAGTAAGATTGCACCTAAATCAACCATTTATTGGATCATCAAGAACTTCAAGGAGAGCGGTTCAATTGTTGTGAAGAAGGCTTCAGGGCGCCCAAGAAAGTCCAGCAAGCGCCAGGACCGTCTCCTAAAGTTAATTCAGCTGCGGGATCGGGGCACAACCAGTATAGAGCTTGCTCAGGAATGGCAGCAGGCAGGTGTGAGTGCATCTGCACCCACAGTGAGGCGAAAACTTTTGGAGGATGGCCTGGTGTCAAGAAGGGCAGCAAAGAAGCCACTTCTCTCTAGGAAAAGCATCAGGGACAGACTGATATTCTGCTAAATGTACAGGGACTGCTGAGGACTGGGGTAAAGTCATTTTCTCTGATGAATCCCCTGGTGACGAACAATGCCTTTTCCAGCATGATGGAGCACTTTGCCACTAAGTGGCTCGGGGAACAAAACATCGATATTCACATCGTTATTGTGAAGTTGAAATGTCTAGGAGCAACAACGGCTCAGCCGCGAAGTGGTAGGCCACACAACTCACAGAATGAGACCGCCGAGTGCTGAAGGGCGTAGCATGTAAAAATGTCTGTCCTCGGTTGCAACACTCACTACTGAATTCTAAACTGCCTCTGGAAGCACGTCAGCACAAAACTGTTCATCAGGTGCGTCATAAAATGGGTTTCCATGGCCGAGCAGCCACACACAAGCCTAAGATCACCATGCACAATGCCAAGCGTCAACTGGAGTGGTGTAAAGCTCACCGCCATTGGACTCTGGAGTAGTGAAAATGCGTTCTCACGCTTTACCATCTGGCAGTCCGATGGACCAATCTGGGTTTGGCGGGTGGCAGGAGAACGCTACCTGCCCGAATGCATAGTGCCAACTGTAAAGTTTGGTTGAGAAGGAATAATGGTCTCGGGCTGATTTTTATTATTCCGGCTATACCACTTAGTTCCAGTGAAGGCAAATCTTAACGCTACAGCATACAATGACATTCTAGATGATTCTGTGCTTCAAACTTTGTGGCAACAATTTAGGGAAAGCCCTTTCCTGTTTCAGCATGACAATGCCCCGGTGCACAAAGTGAGGTCCATGCAGAAATTGTTTGTCGAGATCGGTGTGGAAGAACTTGACTGGCATGCACAGAGCCCTGACCTCAACTCCATCCAACACCTTTGGGATGAATTGGAACGCCAACTGCGAGCCAGGCCTAATCTCCCGACATCAGTGCCCGACCTCACTAATGCTCTTGTGGCTGAACGGAAGCAATTCCCCACAGCAATGTTCCCACATCTAGTGGAAAGCCTTCGAGGAAGAGTGGAGGCTGTTATAGCAGCAGAGGGGGGGACCAACTCCATATGAATGCCCACGATTTGGGAATGAGATGTTCGACGAGCAGATGTCCACATAGTGTATGTCTGCATGCCTACTTTCTTTTTCCTAAAATATGTGAAAAACACAAACAAAGCCACAATCATTGTAGCCTCTAAGCACGAAGCGGTTATATATTTCCAGCTTTGGATGGCCTTGTGTTGTACTTAACCTTGGGATGAAACAAAGCTGTTGTGAATAGAACATCCAGCTCGAACACTCTGATAATTTATTTTCAGAAGTGGGCTATAAACCATAATCACAGCCATGGCGTTGTTTGTTCATTAGTGTGAGTATGTTCATTTCTGTGTTCAACACTGTGTTTAGTTTAGTCGTGTTCCCACGGACAGCTGTCACTGCGATATTAGTAGTCTGTGAGTGTCTGTCACTCTGGATGCGAAACGCTAGCTGCAGATATAAACTTTTATTTCTCAGGTCAGGAGCGTACGTGGCGGCCATCTGGGCGGCCGTCTGCCGTAGCTAAGTGAACCTCGGGCATATACAGCTCAATAATTAATATCAGCTCTCCCGGCTGATTTTGGGACATGTTGATGTTGCCGAGCACCCCGTGCACTGCAGTAGAACTCCCGTCAGAGGCGATAGAGCTGCAGAAACCCCAAAGTGCTCTCAGATAGACACCTCCCCTTTAGCGGCTGCTTTTCACTCCCCCTCCCTGCGGCCCTCAGCCCAGGCGGCGCATGCATTAATACAAAAGTTATTTTGCCCCTTTAAGAAATTCAAATGAAGCCCAGCCCCACATGGTCACTTTTCGGGAGCGTCCAGACCTCAGAGAGTAGACAGAGGTAACATGCGTCCTTATAGCACAGACTTCTGGGATAACAAATGGCATGTTTGAAGTGCTCTTCGGTGAACACAGAGAGAGAGAGAATTACACGCACACCAAGAGAGAGACATACACACAGACGCACGTCTCCCTAGTATACTGTACCAACGTGGACTATCTATGGCTTAATTAAAGCCCAAATGCATAATATACATTTATATTTTGTAAGTGTGCGTGTGTGTGTTTATATCATAGCGACTGTAGTCTGAGTCTGCATAAATAAATAGTGCCTCTGCATGAATATTTATATTGTCAATATCATTAGCGATGTAGTGTAATGGAGGCCATGTTTTGCACTTGAAGCCATGCCAATTTCTTCTGTGGTTGTTTATTTTCTGGCTTGTTGTCCCAACAAGTAGTTCTAAATAAAGATCCTCATTATTCTCGTAACATTATGCGCTCATTCACTGTACCATAGTAGGACGGCCGGGTATGACCACTGTTAAAACCCCAATTATGTGTCAGAATACAAAGTTGTCTTAATTACTGACCTCATAATCATGTCTTTTTATTGTCAGTACAACACATTCATCCGTATTTAGCATCTGTTGTCGTTGCCCTTAACCAATATATGTCGGCTGTATAGCAATGACTTTCTCCTCTTTGTTTCTATGTTTCTTATTTAGCCTCTGTCATTGTGGATTATTTTGCATTCACCCTTATATTCTGATAGCTCTGTTTATTCCATTAGCAAAATGTCTGATATTTTACTCAAAGAAGATACTCACTTCCTTTCTCCCCTTTCTCTCTCTCTCTCCTCTCTTCTCTCTCTCTCTCTCTGTAGTATTTGTCCAGGCCAGTAAGCTCCAGCAGCACATCTTCTCAGCCCATGGCCAGGAGGATAAGATATACGATTGCTCCCAGTGCCCACAGAAGTTCTTCTTCCAGACAGAGCTACAGGTGAGCCCAAACACAGGCCACGTAACGGTCACCACCACCATCAAGCGCACACATAAACCTATACACACACACTCGTGTGCGTGTACGCATGAGCACGCAAACGCCCACGCAGGCACACACACATTTCATTTCGCCTCCTCTCTGTCCCGGTTGGGATGGGAGACTCAGACAGAATTACTCCAATTGGTTTCCAAACTAATTTGTGATCAACCGATACACAATGATTTGATTTGCTTATTAGACCTAAAATATCTGGAATTAGAAGGATTAGGGGAATGTGCTTTTTGGGGAGTAATTACTATACTGTATAGAGGCCGAAACACAGTTGAGTCAATAATATGCCTCCATTTACCAGCCCTGTAATCACAGAGGAGACACTCATGGCTAAATATGATCTGTTTCCGTAGGGATACCATATCTGCCCTTCAACAAAGTTAGAATTTGGACTCTTATGAACTCTCCACGTTGTAGGGATAATCCGTTTTCGAGCAATCTCTTCCCACTGTCCTCAGAGTACTTGAACAAAAACTAAAAGGCCTTATTTTATTTCAGTCTTCATCTGTTGTTTTCAACCAGCTCAATCGTCTTTTGGGGAATTGTGCCCTGGCAGGACATGCCATGTCTTTCCTCGTTTCTTGTACAAATCCCTTGTATCTGAAACATTGTGTGTTGGCGCCTCGTGAGCACTGAGTCCTTAAAATATACGAATATAGCCATCTGAGTAGAGCAAATTTTAAAAAGCACCATGTGAAACCCACTAGTACCGAACACCAGTCGACTGACCACGAGCCCCAACCACCACAGACACGGTCGGATTAGTGGTGCTAGCTAAGTATTAGCATCTAGCCAGCTGACGTAAGGGTGCATCCTGGGCTTTAGCTTAGCATTGACCAGAGAGGAGATGTTCATATTGAGATTCAGCCAGTCAACACAGAGCCATGTGGTGCCAGGAGGAAGGTGAATGTGATCATTATGTACCAGGTAGTTGAGTCTACAGAACAGACAGCCATGAATTAAACAAGGGATTGAGGCATCACCTTCCAACATACAGGTTGGTCATGGAAGACCAGGTGATTAGTAACTTACAAGTCTTGTGTGTTCTAACAAACTCCTAGCTAGCATCGAGTCCTCTCTCTTAACACAACATGGCAAACACAGCGTCTTAGTTATCCAATTTCATCTGTCATTGGAACTAATGTTTTGAGTGTTTTTGCTATTGCCAGGGTTGTTACAAGTACCTGTAAACAATCTCAAATAACCTGGGGATGTTTTTCCAACTTTTTACTCTGACATTTTTTGGGCATGAAGTGATCCTCCAGCTCCCGGAGGTGTTGTTTCGTGCTTATATTGTTTAACACCCTTTGTGAAGAGACGGTGAGCGAACATGAAAGACATAAGGCACTTTGTTGTGGAGCAGGGGGTTGTGAAAAGGAGAGCATGGATTGTGCTTAGGGATAAGACGATCATCATATTCTAACTGCACCGTGGCATGCTCTAGAAGCAACCCCCAATGGGTGCATACACACACACCGAAAGACACATGTGCACACATACACACACACACACAAAACAGAGACGCGCACACACCTACACCTACACACAAAGACGCACACACACACACACACCTACACGCAAAGCATTTCCCACTTAAACACGCATTCATTACGACATTTACATAAATCCACATCATTACAGACACACAAGTTGATTAACACCAAAACCTCTAACTCCCCCTGGGGTTCCTTTTTTAGAAGAAGAAGAAGAAATTAAGAAATGTGTTTTCAAAGGAAGGACATCTTTCTTTGTAGACCTAGAATTTGTGTTGTACAACGCGGACAGTATTTTCCGATTTAAGATACATCTTCTGAGTGTTCTAGAATATAGATGTCTCTTTTCTACTGCATCCGCACTGCCACATACGAGATATAGTCAAGGTTTATGTACTGTGTACAAGTGGTTGTTTGTTGCGGGTTGTTGTTTTTGTGCCGACTATATCACTACTCAGAATGTCTCCCTGACATGGTGAAGTAATTTGTCAATCTCTCTCTAGTGGAGCTATCATCCAGCGGTGAGGAGATAGATGCTGCTCCTCTCTCTGCCTGGAGTTTTGAGTTACTCTCTCCTCCTCCACCCTGACACTCTGGCCCACTCTCTGGCTACCTCGGCTCCTCATCTCTCACAGTAGTCTGAAGAGGTCAGGGGGTTAGTGCAGGCAGAGAGAGAGAGGAGAGGGAGAGCTGCCTGCCACGGTAGGCAAGTACAGGGAAGCAGCAATGATATTTTATTAATTTGCCGCTGAGATTCCCTGAAACAGACCAAAGGCTGTGACAGGTATTCAGCGCTACCCCCCTCTCCCGCACCGCCTCCCCCCTCTCCCCCGCCATCCACCCTTCCTCCCCCATCGCCTCCCCCTGTGAACTCTACCCTGCGAGGGGCGAGCCAATTTTTGCCGGCCTGTCGAGATGGATGATGGGAGAGCATCCGTCTAATCAGCCCTCCCAGGAACCCCCGCCCGGCTGCCTCCCTCAGACCGGACAGATTGACTGACTCCTGGGCCTCGGTGCCCCAGAAACCACAGTCCAGAAGAAACTCTGCTCTCTCTCCCTTTCTCGCTGTCTTTCTCTCTCTCTCTTTCCCTCTTTCTCTCTCTTTCTCTCTTTCTCTCTCTTTCTCTAGCCAAGCATTGAGACACATAGACCACCCCTTTGAGATATTTCATGAGGTGCTGATGGGGAGGGCCAATGGTTCAGTGTTGGTGCTAACAGGGCTAGCTGTGGTGTGGTTTATCCGCTTTCTTCCTCTCGCTCTCTCTCATTTTCTCTCTCTCTCTCTGACCACTCAACCTCCCACTACCCCCTACTGACCACCCCTACAGTCCTCTTCTAGCCTCTCCTCTCCTCCAATCTACTCTACTCTAACACCCTCCCATGCTCAGGTTGTCTCTACCCATTACCTTGGTCGGACAAGCCAGGGGTTTGTGGGTACTTAGGAGTAGCCATGCTGAAATACAACGGCAAACTTAAAAATACACTTTTTCCTCCTGTTTCCTTGGCATTAGCTTCAGTGGATGTGTCTTTCTCTGCCTTGTTACATAAGGAACTGAGCCATGGACAATGCTCTGCTTGCTACTCTACTGGATTAATGAGGCAGATCTATTAACTGATGGTGGCAGCAGTGAATTAGTCACAGCTTAAATTGGACATTTCTATGAGTGGAAGTTCATTTGTTGAAAGAAGCACATAAGTCCAGCAGCTCATCATTGGCCTGCTTGTGTTGCGATAGCACCGCAAGTGCACATGCGTGGGATATCTCCTCCCTCTCTATGGCGATGAACCCTAGTGCTCCTAAGCCTCCAAAGACAAGACAATGATATTCAAGTTACACAACAGTGAAGATTGCATTTTCTTTCTGGGATGAGATTTCCCCTCCGTTCCACTTAGCCGGGGCTCTTCTTTATCCTTCCCTTTCATTATCATTCCTTGGAAGTGAGCGGCGTGAGATTGTAAGTCCTGCTCCAGTTGATAGAGGAGGACAGTGAGTGGGTATACAAGGACTTCTCTCCCTTTCCTTAGATACCCGCAGGACACGCACCTTAATTGGAGGGTCTTTTAAAAGATTCCTTCAAAGACGACTCCGCTCGGTCCAAAGCTCCAGCTCTTTAATGAGTGCTAGAAGTGACAAGAGCATGTCTGTATCATGTTGTACTTCCTCTCCTCACAAATGAGACTCTCCTTCTTTCTCAGTGTGTGACGGCCGTTATTGCCAAACGGTGGCCAATTTTTGTGTTTTAATTAAGGAAATTCATCATTTTTGTTAAAATACCTTCTTTTTTTTTATGAAAAAATATGATATCTTGAAAATAAAGCAGAATAATCACCATGGGTTCACTGTATTGCTAATGATAGTATTGCATTAGCATGTGTAATAGCATATCATGTGTAATAGCATAGCATGTGTAATAGCATAGCCCACTCTGTAAACAATATTAGAGTGATTTCTCAACGTCTGCGAGAGCAAAAAAAACGGACAGTCATCACACTAAATATTATTTAATATTTATTTAATATTTATTATTATTTATTTAAGAGTGTCAGTGTTTTTTGGTGGGCTCTCGCAGACTTTGAGAAACCGAAACGAGGCAAAGCATCATTCAGACATGGCGAATTGGGACTACAATTCCCATGAAGATTGATTTTAGAATTTACAATTTGGAATATGTCCCCACCTTTAGTGCACCATATCCCTAACACGTGCCACTCTGAGGCAGATCTACATTTGTTTAGCCCTCAGTGGCTTGCCAACACCTAGCTTTCTGAGAATACACTATCTTCATCTGCCAAGTGTGACAGCTTCACATGCGTTTGAACTTTTCTTTGTACCTTTTTAAATGACATGCCGTTCTTCTCTTCTCTCACAGTGCTGTCACCATTTCAAAAAAAAGTTGAAATAAATAAAAGGGCACAACTGTGTGTTTGTGAAGCGCCATCATTAATATTTAAGCTTATTTATAATGATGTACAAACACGCTGTACAAACAGTCGTCAGCGCTGTAAAAGGGGAAGTAAACATTGTGAGATGAATGGCGACGACGTAACTCAGTCTCGGCATTCTACTTTACTACTGTAGGTGGATCAGAATTAGACAGCATGGCAAACCTAATGATCCTAAGAGGATTTTCTCTCTGCAGTGTGTGTGTGTGTGTGTGTGTGTGTGTGTGTGTGTGTGTGTGTGTGTGTGTGTGTGTGTGTGTGTGAGAGACATTTGTGTGAGTGTGTATGTACAGTATGTGTCTTTGTTTCTTCCTCTCCCATGGTGGGTCTGATGTGTGCATGCAAACACAGTGTCTGGAGGGAGACATGACAAAAACTCCCAGAAGCCTTTGAGGCATTATTTTCTCTTCTTCTTCCTCCTCCGCTTGCTGTTCTACTGGGAGAAGTTAAATCCAAACAAAGAGAGGCAAGGATGCTCTGTGTTGAAATCCATCACCCAGAGTTGATCTGTTCCCTAACCGTTTCTGTTGTACTTTTCATTTGACTTTCTGCAACTTTGATAAAGCATGTCATTAACACTGGATGAGAAATACATTACAGGTTTAATTTACCTGGTCAAATAGATTCACTTTGCAAGTGTCTGATTCTAAACGTGTTTCTACAAATTGCTGTTGAGGCTAGCTGGTCCTCACAGAATCCAATCGCACATTTCCTCATGGATTTATTTTCAAACACTGTATGTACAGTAATTATTAGACACTTCTGTTTCGTAAAGACATGATACATGACACCAATTGTGTGGCTGTTAAAAGCTAATATCCTAACTGTCTCACTCCAAACAAGTGGCTAAACTTGAGACTGCATTTGTTCCTTGTTGGCATCACAGTTTCAACTCTCACCTTGTGAAGTGCTCAATCTAACGGTAGCCTCAAATTCGCTCCTAGAATTCACTCTGTCACTGAAGTAGCTATAGCAGCAAGGGAGACAGAGGAGTAATGAGTGAGATTTGTATGAGTGAGATTTCTGTGCTGTAGCGTCATCACCTACACCAGTCAAACTCCTGTCCCTAAGTGAAGTGGTTAAATGTGAGAGTAATTGTGTTTAGTTTCTGGGACTGACATGTGGAGCTCCATGGAACCCATCTCCCTCCCAGTGACAGGCTTGGATCCCATCCCCTCTACCCCCCTGCCTCAGTCTAATTAGTCTGTGTAGCCCAGGGCTCATGTCCTACCAAGACCCATCCCCCCATCTACTTCCCAAGATGGCTCCCCTAAGAAAGATCCTTAATTGGGTTCTTAAGTCATAGTCTTCATTTTTAGTGGGGAAAGGCATCTGTGTTTTGTAGCTATCACCTCAGAAATCAGTTTGGATTATTCTCTCTCCCTTTCTCTCGCTCACTTGCTTTTTCTTTATCTCCCTCACACACTCACATACATTCTATTTTTCTCCAGCTCCCTCCCTCTCTCCCTGTTTATCTCTCATCTACCTTCCTCTCACTTTCTTTCTCTCATCTCCCTTCCTCTCACTTTCTTTCTCTCGTCTCCCTCTTCATCTCCAACTCTTTCTCTCCACCTCCCTTCTTTCCCTCAACTCTCCATCTCTCTTTCTCTATCCCTCTCTTCTCTTCCTCTCCATCTCCTCACTTTCTAACGCCCCATTCCCCCCTCTCTCTCTCTCTCTCTCTCTCTCTCTCTCTCTCTCTCTCTCTCTCTCTCTCTCTCTCTCTCTCTCTCTCTCTCTCTCTCTCTCTCTCTCTCTCTCTCTCTCTCTCTCTCTCTCTCTCCTTTCCTCTAGTCTCTTCACATAATGAGGCTCCATAATAACCCAGCGGTTGTGCAGTTGTTTTGCTATCTCAGTCAAACAGCAGGATCACCCCATAGTGGGTTTCTAGCACCATTCACTTGTCTACTTAGACAGGGTAATGAGTATCATTTGGAGGAACAAAGCACACTAGCCCTCCAATCGGGTGGTCTGTCTTTTCTCACTACACCTCAGAAGAGAAGGATTTCACCGTTGTTTTAGGTCTTTTGTACATCCAGCCAGACAATTCCAGCTATTACTCATTTATTACATAGCTATTATACACATAACCACATGCCAGGCTAATAAGACACACACACACACACGGACACGGACACACAGACAAACACACACCAAAGACTCCCCACCCTAGCCCCAGAGCTGTACTGAATGTCCACGAGTCCCCAGGCACCACACTTCAAACAAGACGGTCGGTTACCAAGGAGACCGTGGTGGTTGTGGCCAAACAGCGGACGAGGTCGGCTCTCCCTACGGCCTGATAAGTGTTGACTGTGGAGAATGCCAGCTGCTAGTTTTATTTATTTATTTGTTTGTATTCTTCATTGGCTAAACTGGCTAGCAGTAAACCTGGCCTGAGGCCAAACAGGAAGGGATTACACCCCTAGTGGACATGCCAACAGTGGGGAATAAGGCTCACTCCAAGCAAAGGGGGACTGAGTCAATACTGGCTTGTGTTCGTCAACACACAATCACTACTCAGACGGGACCCAGGGAACGTAGTACTGGGACCGCATGGGCCTGCTCTGTCTGGTCGTAAGGGTGAACTTCACAGACACAGGTCATATATGATCAGTTTTGTTACAATATGTGGAAAACACAATAACACACCCTAGAACACAATGGCTATTTAGTGCTTTGTGGAATGGAATATAATTTGCCCAGTGCTTTGTGTTCGTAGTTCAGATACAGCATGACCCATATATGTGTCTCTTAAAGCAGCCCAGTGTTCATGTTTAAAGGTCAAATGGTTAATGGTCAAAGAGAAATACAAATAGCTTCTTAACAAAGAGCAAGAAATAATAAGACTGTCTGTCAGTGGTCTGAGTGGGGAGTGGAGGTTTGCAACTCTGTTTCTTATTGGTCTATTAACTCATGTATCTCCTGGTGGTGTCACCAGGCAGGCCAAAACTCCATCAAACCAAAACAGGCAGAAATTTCAGGCGGTATTTTCAAGCATTTTTATCATAATTTTCACAATTTCACAGTGATATTCCAACTTCATATTGTGGAAATATATATAAAACATAGGAAATCATGTTTTTGACTGCACTGGGCCTTTAACCTGTTATCTGTTCTGAGGCCTGTGAGGTCTTTGTCTCAGTATAGCTCAGCGGCAGCCTGCTCTGCTCTTATGCCTTAATTAAACTCCTGACTGATGACTAGCAGTGTGCTGCGGCTGGATCTCTGTGGTTTGGCGCTCCGCTTCCTCCCCGTGCTCCAGATGCAGCTATGTTAGCAGACTTATGACAGCTACAAGCAGAGAGGTAGTTTCAGCTCACACTGACTAGACATGGGGGGCTAGCCTCGGGCTGTTACGGTGAGCGTATTACCGCTACACCGGTAATAGTCAACACACAATCACTACTCAGACGGGATCCGGTCATGAGTCTTGACGGCAGTCAAATACCACGTGATCGTTTAGTCACGGTAATTAGGCTTCTCCAAGCTCTGATGCTGCTGATGGTCATTAGTAGCCTACCAAACTTGTTAACTGCCTGGTACTCAACACTCTATTGTCCCTCTAATCACTCTGACATCAATGTAAATGTAATCGAAAATCTAATCAAACACTTCATGAAAGCCCATGAGCTCATGTTTCGCAACATTTCTATAGGCTATGCAGTATCTTCAATATGCATCTGGGATTTGGAAAGGACACTCGCAGTTGCATCCCCGATGTGTCACTTGTAGCCTGTGAGAAAGACCCGATCACATGACGGGCATTGGCTAATAAGAATTTAGCTATCTGAGAGAGCCATGTGAGTGAGAGGTGCTTCGGAGCATGCAGCCAAGAGAAGGGAATTATAATTATTATATTCAGCCCAAGAGCACAACGGCCACTGGCCGCAAAAGGCACAGATTATTGTGTTTGTCAAATTGTGAATGAGAGACTGATGAAGTGTGTGCAACCTGCACAAAAATAACAAAGCAGAGCACATGCCTTTCATGCAACTTTTTTCAAATCATCAGTACAGTCGCATCTTGCAGCCTTAGAATGTATTAAAAATCAAAACATATAACACAACTTTTGTATCACAACTAAAGTTGCATTAATAACTCTAAATAAAGCATATACAGTGCCTTGCGAAAGTATTCGGCCCCCTTGAACTTTGCGACCTTTTGCCACATTTCAGGCTTCAAACATAAAGATATAAAACTGTATTTTTTTGTGAAGAATCAACAACAAGTGGGACACAATCATGAAGTGGAACGACATTTATTGGATATTTCAAACTTTTTTAACAAATCAAAAACTGAAAAATTGGGCGTGCAAGCGACTTACAGCTGTAATCGCAGCAAAGGTGGCGCTACAAAGTATTAACTTAAGGGGGCTGAATAATTTTGCACGCCCAATTTTTCAGTTTTTGATTTGTTAAAAAAGTTTGAAATATCCAATAAATGTCATTCCACTTCATGATTGTTTCCCACTTGTTGTTGATTCTTCACAAAAAAATACAGTTTTATATCTTTATGTTTGAAGCCTGAAATGTGGCAAAAGGTCGCAAAGTTCAAGGGGGCCGAATACTTTTGCAAGGCACTGTAGGAGGACCTGTTTCTTTGATAACTGCTCAACACAATAGCCGCATGTGTGCACTCCCTCAAATCGTTTGGAGAAAATATCCTTTATATTTTATTCAGCTATGTTCAATTGTATTCTTCATACCATAAAATAATGCCACGGAATTCTAAGCACATATTGTTTTCCAAATGCACTAGTGTAGCCCACAGCCATATGGCATAGCCAGATCAGGGCCTAACATGAGGACAACTCGGAGTACTACATTTTCTTAAATTATGGATTTATTGTGATGGTGTAGGCTATATTATATAGATTTATTAGACTTTTTAAAATGTAGATGTTCCAAAGGTCTGCATCATTGGATTGTAGGCTATGCGTGGAAGCCAGGCCATACCAATTGTGTTTATGTTAATGAACAGTCAATTACCGTGAGACCTGCAGTTATTTGCTTGACAATCACCGGCTGACAAAATGTATTGACTGCCACAGCCCTAGGCTAGCTGCTACTGCTTAGACATGGGGAGGGCTAGCCACTACTGACTAGACATTAGGAGGCTAGCTGCTACTGCTTATACATTCTAGAGGGCTAGCCGCTACTGCCTAGACATGGGAGGGCTAGCCGCTACTGACTAGACATGGGAGGGCTACCGCTACTGACAAGACATGGGAGGGCTAGCCTCTACTGACTAGACATGGGGAGGCTAGCTGCTACTTCTTATACATTCTGGAGGGCTAGCCGCTACTGCTTAGACATGGGGGGCTAGCTGCTACTGCTTAGACATGGGAAGGACTAGCCACTACTGACTAGACATGGGGAGGGCTAGCCACTACTGACTAGACATGGGGAGGGCTAGCCACTACTGACTAGATATGAGGAGGGCTTGCCACTACTGACTAAACATGGGGAGGGCTAGCTGCTATTGCTTAGACATGGGGAGGGCTAGCCACTACTGACTAGACATGGGGAGGCTAGCTGCTACTGACTAGACATGGGGAGGCTAGCTGCTACTGACTAGATATGGGGAGGGCTAGCTGCTCCTGCTTAGACATGGGGAGGGCTAGCCACTACTGACTAAACATGGGGAGGCTAGCTGCTACTGACTAGACATGGGGAGGGCTTGCTGCTACTGACTAGACATGGGGAGGGCTTGCTGCTGACAATAGCAAAATGATGGATGTCTTGGATGGAACACTGGTCACTTCAATAATGTTTACATACTGTTTTACCTATTTCATATGTATATACTGTATTCTTGTCAAGGTCATCCTATTCAACTATTGCTATTCTATCCATGTATTCTTCAGATATACTATATATTCTATCCATATACTGTCCATAATGTCTATACATCCTATCATATATATAACATTTGATTTGATTTTGGATTTGATTTGGATACATGTAGCAGAAGAAATGGGAGTTAGAACTAGAATCTGTAGAATCCCTTGCTCATATGAATGTATGATTTAGAAGCAAGGTTAAGTTCATGTTCATACATTACATGGCCCAAAGTTAATTGTTTGGAAAGCCTGGGTTTTGGCTAGCGGTCGATCGATTATGATTTTTCAACGCCGATAATGATTATTGGAGGACCAGAAAAAGCAGATACCGATTAAATAAATGTAAAAAATATATACATTTGCAATAATGACAATTACAACAATACTGAATGAACTTATTTGAACTTAATAAAATACATCAATAAAAATCAATTTAGCCTCAAATAAATAATGAAACATGTTCAATTTGGTTTAAATAAATCAAAAACAAAGTGTTGGAGAAGTAAAAGTGCAATATGTGCCATGTAAAAAAGCTAACGTTTGAGTTCCTTGCTCAGAACATGAGAACATATGAAAGTTGGTGGTTCCTTTTAACATGAGACTTCAATTCCAAGGTAAGAGGTTTTAGGTTGTAGTTAATATAGTATTTATAGGACTCTTTCTCTCTATACCATTTGTATTTCATATACCTTTGACTATTGGATGTTCTTATAGGCACTATAGTATTGCCAGTGTAACAGTATAGCTTCCGTCCCTCTCCTCGCCCCTACCTGGGCTCGAACCAGGAACACATCGACAACAGCCACACTCGAAGCAGTGTTACCCATCGCTCCACAAATGCTGCGGCCCTTGCAGAGCAAGGAGAATAACTACTCCAAGTCTCAGAGCGAGTGACGTTTGAAACGCTATTAGCGCACATCAAGCTAACTAGCTAGCAATTTCACATCGGTTACACCAGCCATTAGGCTGATAGGCTTGAAGTCATAAACAGCGCTGTGCTTGCGAAGAGCTGCTGGCAAAACGCACAAAAGTGCTGTTTGAATGAATGCTTACGAACCTGCTGCTGACTACCATCGCTCAGTCAGACTGCTCTATCAAATCATAGACTTAATTATAACATAATAACACACAGAAATACGATCCTTTGGTCATTAATATGGTCGAATCCAGAAATTATCATTTCGAAAACAAAACGTTTATTATTTCAGTGAAATACGGAACCGTTCTGTATTTTATCTAACTGGTGGCATCCCTAAGTCTAAATATTCTTGTTACATTGGACAACCTTCAATGTTATGTCATAATTACGTGACATGTGGTTAAGGGCGCTGTACTGCAGCACCAGCTGTGCCACCAGAGACTCTGGGTTCGTGCCCAGGCTCTGTCGTAACTGGCCGCAACCGGGAGGTCCGTGGGGCGACGCACAATTGGCCTAGCGTCGCCCGGGTTAGGGAGGGTTTGGCCGGTAGGGACATCCTTGTCTCATCGCGCACCAGCGACTCCTTTGGCGGGCCGGGCGCAGTGCACGCTAACCAAGGTTGCCAGGTGCATGGTGTTTCCTCCGACACATTGGTGCGACTGGCTTCCGGGTTGGATGCGCGCTGTGTTAAGAAGCAGTGCAGCTTGGATGGGTTGTGTATCGGAGGACGCATGACTTTCAACCTTCGTCTCTCCCGAGCCCGTACGGGAGTTGTAGCGATGAGACAAGATAGTAGCTACTAACAATTGGATACCATGAAATTGGGGAGGAAAATGGGGTCAAATTAATTTTAAAAAACAAAAATTATAATTACGTAACATTCTGGCAAATTAGTTCGCAATGAGCCAGGCTGCCCAAACTTGCATATACCCTGACTCTGCGTGCAATGAACGCAAGAGAAATGACACAATTTTACCTGGTTAATATTGCCTGCTAACCTGGATTTATTTTAGCTAAATATGCAGGTATACTTTTGTGTATTGATTTTAAGAAAGGCATTGGTGTTTATGGTTAGGTACAGTCGTCCAACGATTGTGCTTTTTTCGCAAATGCGCTTTTGTAAAATCATCCCCCAGCGTTGCATCGATGATATGCAACGCAGGACACACTAGATAAACTAGTACTATCATCAACCATGTGTAGTTAACTAGTGATTATGATAGATTTTTTTTTTATAAGATAAGTTTAATGCTAGCTAGCAACTTACCTTGGCTTCTACTGCATTTGCGTAACAGGCAGGCTCCTCGTGGAGTGCAATGAGAGGCAGGTGGTTAGAGCATTGAACTTGTTAACTGTAAGGTTGCAAGATTGGAATGAATGAGATGAGATGAAAACTTGAAATCGGGAGGACCACACTACATGTCATCTCGGGACTCCAATTTTATTTTGATATGATGGTTATTATATCACTATTTGCTCATAAAAGCATTTCCACCGACATTTTTCGCATAATGTCTACCGTATTTTGTGATGTCTACATTTGGAAAGTTTACAGACAAATGTTCTGTTTCCATCAGGCCTGTTGTGACATTTCTATCCAACATACTTTACTCGCATCAAAAGGTTGGATGGAAACCTAATTAGTGTTGTGAATTGGTGCTCATAAAACATGAGAACAAATGTTTAACATTTGAAGTATGGCTCTTTGAGGCCTAATGGAGCTGATGTTTTTCACCTGGCCTGGCCTAAGTGCTCTGAGTTGCCTGGCCTCACACTTGTATAATATAATTTCTCCTCGACTTTCCCCGAGATTCAGGGGTCCCCCAAGACCCAAGCTTAGAGACTCATTATTGTTCACTCTATCAGCTTTCTGAACACTCTATAAACGCAGAACTCTGGTTACAACCAATAAGAATGACAGTGTCAGATGATTTCTTAGTCCTGATAGAGTTTTGCCTATATGTATGTATTATCAACTAATTACTAGCCAAAAGTTTTGATAGATTTCATAACTATTTCATCACTCTTGACTGTCTGTTTTGGGTAGTTTGTAGATTAGATGTGTAGGAGTAAATGAGAGGTTCAAAATGGCCGCTGATCCGTTTGGCCTTTTCCTCCTCAGAGCTGATGTAACAGGCACACACACCTCTGTTGCCTTGCCGTACTGGACCGGTGCTATCGATGGTTACCAGAGGAATGGGAAACGACATAAAGAATGATTAGTTAATAAATCAACTCCCCAGCCTGCATGCACTTTCCCTCTCTCCCTCTCGCACTCTTTCTCTCACTCTCACTCCCTCTTCTTCTCTCTGTTAAATTCCTAAGACATGTTGCACCTGTTTGCATGGGTACACAGGTCCCCTGCCGGGCATTCTCCCCCCTCTCCTTCCTCTGCCCCCAAGGGCGTTGCAGGGATATGATGTAATCAGATGAAAGAAGGCGGATGGAGGGTTAACAGTGGCAGAGAGCCAGTCGATCAAGGAGAGAGAGGAAGAAGAAGAGGCTTCTCAGACACAGTATTCACTAGGGAGAGAGGCGGGTGCACATTATTGATCAGAGTAAAATTTAATTTAATGGAGAATTGACTACTAAGGGTTTTACCTTAGCTCTGCTGGTAAATGGGGCCTGCAATACAGCCTTATTGTGGAGCCCAGTGAGTGGTTGGGAAGAAGGACGATGGGGGGTAAGGGAGAGGGGAGAATGGGGGTAAGAAAATTGGGTGATTGGGGGGAGATTGGGGGTTGGGGGGAAAGGAGATGGGGTTAGCAAGGAGATGTGGGGTAATGAGTTTCGGGGATTGGGTCAGTCAATCTGTTATGAATTGTGCATTATGCAGAAATAGCTCTGCAATTTCAGTTTGTGACAAAACAAGTACATTAGAGTGTCTAGTTTGAGAAATGGACGCCTCACAAGTCCTCAACTGGCAGCTAGAAGGCCAGCATCCCGGAGTCACCTCTTCACGGTTGACGTTGAGACTGGTGTTTTGCGGGTACTATTTAATGAAGCTGCCAGTCTGTTTCTCAAACTAGACATTCAAATGTATTTGTCCTCTTGCTCAGTTGTGCACCGGGGCCTCCCAATCTTTCTATTCTGGTTAGAGCCAGTTTGAGCTGTTCTGTGAAGGGAGTAGTACACAGCGTTGTACAGATCTTCAGTTTCTTGGCAATTTCTCGCATGGAATAGCCTTCATTTCTTAGAACAAGAATAGACTGACGACGGCCTCCCGGGTGGCGCAGTGGTTAAGGGCGCTGTACTGCAGCGCCAGCTGTGCCATCAGAGTCCCTGGGTTCGCGCCCAGGCTCTGTTGTAACCGGCCGTGACCGGGAGGTCCGTGGGGCGACGCACAATTGGCCTAGCTTCGTCCGGGTTAGGGAGGGCTTGGTCGGTAGGGATGTCCTTGTCTCATCGCGCACCAGCGACTCCTGTGGCGGGCCGGGCCGGGCGCAGTGCGGCTGGTTGGGTTGTGTATCGGAGGACGCATGACTTTCAACCTTTGTCTCTCCCGAGCCCGTACGGGAGTTGCAGCGATGAGACAAGATAGTAGCTACTACAACAATTGGATACCACGAAAAAGGGGTAAAAATTCATAAAAAAAATTTAAAAATCTGGAGAATCAGCATTATTGGGTTCGATTACAGGCTCAAAATGGCCAGAAACAAAGTACTTTCTTCTGAAACTCGTCAGTCTTCAACTAGTCTAAAGAAGGACTGTTGTATTGCTTCTTTAATCAGGACAACAGTTTTCAACTGTGCTAACGTAATTTCAATAGGGTTTCTAACGATCAATTAGCCTTTTAAAATGATAAACATGGATTAGCTAACACCACGTGCCATTGGAACATAGGAGTGATGGTTGCTGATAATGGGCCTCTGTACGCCTTTGTAGATATTCCATAAAAAAAAACTGCTGATTCCAGCTACGATAGTCATTTACAACATTAGCAATGTCTACACTGTCACACCCTGACCTTAGAGATCCTTATTTATTCCCTATGTTTGGTTAGGTCAGGGTGTGACTCGGGTGGGAGAATCTGTTTTCTATTTCTTTGTTGTTTTTTCCTAGTGTGGTTCCCAATCAGAGGCAGCTGTCTATCGTTCTCTCTGATTGGGGATCCTATAAAAGTTATCATTTTCCGTTTGGGTTTTGTGGGGTGTTGTTTTCCGTTTAGTATCTGTGCCTGACGGAAATGTTCGCTTTCGTTTTTGTATTCGTAATTTTTGTTTTGAGTGATTCTTGACAATAAAGATCATGAACACTTTCCACGCTGCGCTTTGGTCCACTCTTCCTTACGACGACGAGCGTTACATACACTGTATTTCTGATCAATTTGATGTTACTTTAATGACCCCAAACCTTTGAACGGTAGTGCATATTTGGCTGAATTACACTGAGTGAAGAGTTGCACACATTGGCCAGAAACTCTCTCTCTCTCTCTCTCTCTCTCTCTCTCTCTGTCTCTCTCTCTCTCTGACTCTCTCTCTCTCTCCCTCTCCCCCCCCTGTGGTCTCCACTGATATACAGACAGAACAGTGTCTCTCTTCCACTCTGTGGAGTTCAATATCCACAGAGGTAAAGGTATCATTTTCTTTTTACCTTTTTTTTCTCTCTTTCTTTCTTTTCTTTCTATTTCCCTCCAGCCTGCATGGCTGCCACTGCAACTGAAGTCGTTTAGCACCGTCCTTGAAAAAGCCCTCAGTGAGGAAAAACTCCTGGCATGTTTAAGGAAAAGGTAGAATGCAGTGTGTGTCAGACAGAGCTGAGACGGGGATGGGCGGGGGGTACTCCCCAGGGGGGGGGTATTTTCCCCTGTAATAGCTGTTACGAGCCCTACATTATATCCAAGGAGCTACGTTCCTTTGGGGTCCAGACACACACACACACACACACACATACATACATACACACAGACGAGAGAAAAACACACACACTCTCTCCCAACTGCTTTGCTCGTTCCATGTCAATATCCTGCCATTTGAAGTCACGTACTGCAGGGGCTTCTGTAAGTCGCCGAGGAGCCGGGCTGACGGGTACTGGGCCGCATTCATTAATAGGGTTGCCGTGCTCCTGTCCCTCCCCAGCAACGCCACGGATGTCTTCACCGGGGTATGAGGGGAGAGGGAGGGGTGGTCGTCCCGTGGGGAGTCTCCTCCCAGACTCACTTAAAGGAGCTTTATTTCACAGAGAGAAGAGAGGGAAGAGAGAGAGAGGAGAGGGAAACAGAGGAAAGGCCAGGGCCGGCTCTTTAGAAAGGAGTGCAGGGGCCCCGACGGGGGCCCAGGTGAGCCGAGGCTAACCCTTCCAGGGGTCACACTCCCTCCTGCCCCCCGTCAAACAGCTTATTATCCCACCTGTCGGAAAGTAATCGCTCCGGCTGAAAGGAAAGGTGTCGAGGTGTTTAAATGCTTTGTATGGAGGCACTTGAAAGGGTAAAGAGGGAGGGGTGGAGGGGAGTAATGGACGAGGCCTAGCCTGCCTGAGGGATGCTGCTATGTTGATAAGACTGAAGGTGACTGTAGTCAGTACATTGCTAAACTCACCTTCATGGCTAAGGCTGTAGGAGACACAACCTTTCATGGCTCAGGCTCTTTCCATGTTGTTTATTCAAATATAATTCAGTCTTACCCAGAGTAAGCGTTTGTGTATGTGTGTGTGTTTGAATGTCAGTGTTCATGTGTGTATAATCGGTGTCAGTGCGTGCATGCGTGCTGATGAGTGTGTAACAGGTGTGTCTTGTCCGTGCCAGTGTAGAGAGTCCAAGGCCGTGTTTTTAACAGGGTGCAGCAAGTGGGGCATGTGGTTTGCATTAAAGGGATTAGCAGTCACTTCAAAAGATGACCTGGATTCAGCCCACCAGGGACTCCAGTTACACCCCCCCCTGGTCCACACTCCCTCCCTTTAAAAAAAACCTAGCTGGCACAGCTGTCCCCGCTACAACCACTCTCTCTCACCAAACCGGCGTGTGCGTGCGTGCGTGTGTAAAGATATTCAAACATCCTCAGAAATCCTGTACTTATTTTTCTGTAGTATATGACATTTCTCTAATTGCTACATCTGAATCGCAAGTGTAATTGATCTGTTGTTATTCTAATTAATATGGTGATTCATATATTCCATCACGGGTATTACATGGTAACTGTTGTTTCCATGGCCACAGCCATTGGTCTGATGTTGGCATTGTTGGTTGGGGATTGAGATGTTGGAGGGAGGGAGGCATTGTCAGCTCAGCAGTGACATGCCAGTAGAGGACTTCACCATATTTAACTCCAGGACATATTGATCCATATAACTATTGACTGCTGCTCGGTTTTGATTGGATTTGGGTAATGCAAACGCCACATAAACCCACAACATGACATTCACCACTCACAACACTACGTCAATCACTAACCCTCTGAAAAGCAATGGTGAATTCTACAGTATTAAAGTCTGCCTTGATGTGGAAAAATATTTATTTATTTTAGGTTATGAAAGTGTTCGAATTCAAACTTGCTAAATGGAAAAAAAATTGAATTAAATCAAATGTCCTTGTGTTGAATTTGATATTGATTCAGTAGTTTCATTCCTTTCTTTCTCTCTCGGTTATTCCTCCATTTCAGAACCACATGTTGACTCAGCACAGCAGTTAACCAGGCAGATTATCAGTGGACCTGAGGAGGAGAGGAGAACCATACGGCGAGGAGGAGAATCATGTCTGACCCGGTCGGTCCTCCAGCCACCTTCAGTGCAATATCCCACTGGCTCTTTTGCGCTGAACTTTGGATTCAGTTCACATCGGGAAGGAACATGTCACACACTAAAAAAGAAGAAAGACGGATGAAAGACAGAGGGGTGAAAAAAGGACAGAAAAACTTAGCTCTGGTCTTTGACTGGTTGTTATTTCAACAAAACTGGCCAACTATCTTTGTAAATAGAAATTGTTCATGTGTTGCTTAATAACTTCAGCTATATTGCAGTCTTATACAGTATTTGCCATTGTACAGTTCTGAACCGTTTGTCCCCAAAAAAAGAACTACAAAAAAATGACAATGCCACTGTCAGTCAGAAGAGGTGGAATTCATCAATAATGTGTTGGTGAAACAGGGTGCCAATGTGGGGTATTATTATGTAGGGAACAGGAAGTTGTGGTATGGTCAGTCAGGACCCTTTTCATCAGTGCCCATTTCCTGTATGTGGACACTATCCTGACCTGGTCACTCGTTACTGAAGCGGGTAGCGGGGTGCTTGATCACCAGCCGAACCTGAGATTGTGACATCACGGGTCTCATTCCAACATGGCTGTCCTTCTAGAAGACCAGCTGAGGACTGAATGGTGCATTTAATCTGGTCCTCCTGCCTGCGCAAGTTCGAATGAAAGGAAGAGAAAAAAAGAAGGAAAAACAGGATAGGGTTCTGATATATGCAAAAGCAGTGACACAGATTTGGAAAGGCCAGCTAGCTCCTCTGGTTGGCACGGGAACAGAGGCATTGTGAACCCCCTGTGTCTCCTAGAGCATTATGGGGGGGGGGGGGGGGATCTCCAGCCCACTGATTTAAACCTGTACAATTCTGTTATTAATGTTTACTGCTCGTTCAAGCCTGGAGATTACTGGAATTTTTTTCTTCTCGTTTTTGTTAGCTCTTTGTATTTTAGATTTTTTTGCAATGTGGAATACATCCATTTTGATTTGGGGTTGTTGTGGAGACTATACATGTATTACGTCTCTCTGTAGGGATGTGCTTATGAAACCTATGTCCTGGGCTCTCCTGAAGAGTTCCCAACTTATCCCCTTCCTTCCTCGTTTCCTGCGGTATCCCATTGCTCTGCTCTCTGCTCAAGCTGGAAGCCATTGTGGCGTTATTATACACCAATATAAATCAATCTGTTACAGATGTAGGATCTTAATTTGACCAGTTTTACAGCAGGAAAATCATTCTGCAGCAACAGGAAATGTGAATTATTGTGTGGATTATAATTCATTACCATTTTTGTAGCAGTTGATACATTTTTTGGTTAGGAAAAATCTATTCAAAATCAATTCAAAATCAAGTCAAATCAAGACAAACTTTAGAAGCCTTTTTAAATCTCGAGTACATTACAAGATTTCATTTCCTGATATGCAGGACATTTCCTGCAACAACAAGGTGATTAAATTAAGATCCCACATCTGTAAATGTTTTTGCATTCATTGAACCTGAGATGCACTTTTGTATGAAACTTTAATGTTTTGACCTTTTGATTGAGAATTGTTCATACTCAGTTTACAGGAAACTAACCACCATCTCCTGCTGCAGCAAAAGGACAGTTCTCTTCTCTGATGTTATTCAAATGTTATTGTACAAATATGGAGTTCTGTATTTGGCAGACCTCATTTTTGTGTTGCACATGTGATAAAATATTAAACATGTATGAGAAAACGGCTCCTACGGCCCTTCATTTGTGTGTTCATGTGTTTGTGTGTATGTGCATTTGTGTGTTTGTGCTCACGTGTGTGTGTGTGTGTGTGTGTGTGTGTGTGTGTGTGTGTGTGTGTGTGTGGATCAATTAATTTGATTAAGTAACAAGATGGGCCCTTGACAGCATGAACGTGATCATCTTCAAAACCTTACTTTTGGATTTTTGGTTTTAAATCAAATTGCTTCCTTTTAGCCTAGTTAGACCTTCATTTAACTAGGCAAGTCAGTAAAGAACAAATTCTTATTTACAATGACAGCCTACCGGGGAACAGGTTAACTGCCTTGTTCAGGGGCAGAATGGCAGATTTTTACCTTGTCAGCTCAGGGATTTCGATCCAGCAACCTTTCAGTTATTGGCCCAATGCGCTAACCACTAGGCTACCTGCCTTTCCCTTGGTTCCACTGGGGCTTCTGCCTAACGAACAGCTGAGGATCTTAAGGGAGGTCTGTGTTATTAATGACTCCATTACCCATCACCCTGTGCGGTCCCATTCCACACACCCTCGCACCAGGCCTATTAGGGAGCCTGCAGCTCTCCAGGGGACCACTGGAAGGAAATTATGTCTGCACTGAATGGGACAAAGCCCCATATAGTAACATCTGTCTGTCTTTACAGATGATTCCTCATAACAATGAGATGAAAAACAGAAAGTCGAAAAATAACTGTTATGACCAGGGACATGAGTCCGTCATGAAAAAGTATACATTTGACTAAGATGTTGATAGTACTTGGGGTGGGATTCTGAAATACGTTTTGCTATGTTTTCAATAGGATGATCAATGCCACTTTTTTTCAAACCAAAATTAAGATTTGAAATATATCGATTAAAGAAGTCAGCGCTTGGGAATATTAATTTGTACATCGTATACTGTTTCTCCTGCTTGCTGTTTTTATATACCAATACAATAACATATATAAACACATAGCACCTCCCTCTGGTCTGTCTGTAGGATGGTTGACTGCTCGCAGAAACAATCTTGTCCAGACAAGACTATTGATCACGATGGCGAAAAATGTCACTTTATCTGCGCACGTCAAGGACAATTACTTACACTGGATTCTCCTTCACCGTAACCTAATGAACACTTATTCGTATTGCTGATCAGGTATCTGGTTTGTATTACCCGATGTAGAGGTTTTATCTGCCTTTTGTTTGGACCCCTCTTCATTGTGCTTTTTTGACTGACAATCTTTCCCAATTGAAATGGAATCCCACCACATTCCAAATGCAGAAATGGAATGGAATAGATCTTTCCACCAGTGTTACAACAGATGTAGACTAACGGTGAAATGCTTACGAGTTAAAGGTAAAAAAAAAAATCTAAATAGAAATAGTGACACAAGGAAATAGCACAGTGAATAACAATAACATGGCAATATATAAGGAGTACCAGTACCAGTACCGAGTCGATGTGCAGGGGTATGAGGTAATTGAGGTAGCTATGTACAGAATATGTAGGGAGGGTTAAAGTGACAAGGCACCGGGATAGATAATACAAGGTAGCAGCAGCGGGTGGAAATTTGATGAGCTATTTAGCAGTCTTATGACTTGAGGATAGAAGCTGTTTAGAGTCCTGTTGGTTCCAGACTTGCCGTGCGGCAGCCGAGAGAACAGTCTAAGGCTTCTGTGGCTGGAGTCTTGGACTATTTTTTGGGCCTTCCTCTGACTGTCAAGCAGAACGCAAGCTGGGCAGCCATTAAACAACTTTGCTTGCGTCTTCTCATGCCAGCCACTTTTAATAAGCTTCAAGGGCATTCTAAACGGGTCCAGAACTTTGCGTTGCCAGAGATGGACTGGCCCACATCATCTATTACGTTAAATTGGGTGGCGGCCTCCAGCTCATATTTATGATTTAATTAAATTCACTTGTGAGGCGTATCATCGGAACCACTGTGGCCTCCCTTTCGCGAGCCAGCCTCAGCAATGAAAAACACAAACGCACATGTGCACTTACGCACATGCACTCTCTCTCACACACACAAACACACAAATGAATACAAAAATGTGTTTTTCTGTCTCCTGCCCAAGAGTGAGACTTTGTGGGCGCTTTGGCAAGGGCACTCTCAGGGGCTCGTTTAAAAGCAATATAATTACACAGATCCCAGTCGTCTCCGACAGCAAGTGCTGGACCATATGGCCTGCACGGCCTCTACAGAGATTGCTTTACTGGGCTGATCCTCCATAATATGTCTGCACACATGTACTGTGCCTCTAGAAAGTATTCACACTCCTTTTTTTTTACAGCCTGAATTTAAAATAACACATACACACAACAACCCATAATCTCAAAAAAAAATGTACTAATGAATTAAAAATGAAAAGCTGAAAATTATTCAACCCCTTTGTTATGGCAAGCCTAAATGAGTTCATGACGGAAAAAAAGTCACATAATAAATTGCATGGACTCTGTGTCCAATAATAGTGTTTAACATGATTTTTGAAGGACTACCTCATCTTTGTACCCCAAATATACAATTATCTGCAAGGTTCCTTCTTGCTTACCAAGAAGACGTGTTACAGTTTTGACTTAAATTTGCTTGAAATTCTAATGCAAGACCTGAAAATGTGTCACACCCTGACCTTAGAGAGCCTTTTTATGTCTCTATTTGGTTTGGTCAGGGTGTGATTTGGGTGGGCATTCTATGTTCTGTTTTCTATGTTTTTGTATTTCTACGTTTTGGCCGGCTATGGTTCTCAATCAGGGACAGCTGTCTATCGTTGTCTCTGACTGGGAATCATACTTAGAGAGCATTTTCCCCTTCTGTCATGGTGGAAAGTTGTCTTTGTTAGGAGTACTATGCCCTTGTAAGCTTCACGGTCGTTTTTGTAATTTCTTGTTTTGTTGGTGACATTTTAACAAATAAAAGAAAATGTACGCTCACCACGCTGCACCTTTGTCTCATTCCGACGACGGCCCAGAAAGACTCACAGCTGTAATCACTACCAAATGTGATTCTAACATGTATTGACTCGGGAGGTTGAATACTTATCTAATCAAGATATATTAGTGTATTAGTGTATTTTTTTTATGAATGTTTTACAAATGTTAGAAATCCATTTGAATCCCACTTTGTAACACAACAAAATGTGGAAAAGGTCAAGGGGTGTGAATACTTTCTGAAGGCACCGTACTGTACTTTCAGAACAAGAAGAATCAGCAGGAGAAGCTCTCTAGTCTGTTGACCTCTACTGCCACAGGCGCACTGTAGTGTATGATTCATGAAAGAATAATGAAACCTAGTTGGGTATGTATCCAGCATGCTGAAAAAGCACTGTTTTGGCTCTGCAAAAAACACAAACACCAAACATCAGCATGGAACTCTTTCTTTGCTTCTTTGTGCTCCCTTAGCATATCCTTACTGTCGTTTCTTCTTCTTTTGTGGAAGAAAAATGATTTTGTGAAAACTGACCAGGGTTTAGGCTGAGCATTCCTCTCACTGAAGGGGACCTGGGAGACCTCTTATGGCATTCAATATGTGCGCCCAAGCGTGAGATCCAGATCCATTTGGCCGGGGAATCCGTGGGGACAGTCTAGGGTAACCCAATCTCTCACACTGCTCCCTAACTCTCCTGCTCCCTCGCCCAGAGAGCCATCTTTTCACTCCAAAAATGTGTCAGCAAAATGGACGTCATTGACTCTCCATGTCCAATTGAATCTGGGGAAAAAAGGGGCCTCCTTTGTTATTTTTTTCCCAATTCACTGTATTTTCGTTTTCACTTCTTTCTCTGGTGAATGTTTTGTGTCAAACTTGAAATGTCTAGTAATATACTCTATATTTTGTGTGCCCCATATAGAAAAGAATCACGAAAATCAATTGAGAATATTTAATGGCAAAATAAGATTATTTGTAATAAGTAATCTACTAAGTATTTGGTAAGATACTGTTTAGCCTTGTACATGTATGTCAGTGGTGTATTTGTATGCGTGTTAACTTACATGACTTATGTGACAAACACAATTGAATACATGACTGTGATCATTTTCCTACATAAAGTGCTGCTTGAAAGTATGTGAACCCTACAGGGCTGGTCATGATTTTCCTATAAATATATTAAAATAAAGATATAAAATCCTTATCTAAACCCCAATTTGTAATAAAGAAATTCCAATTAAATGACAGAAACAAAAAAAATGATATATTTTCATTGTTTATATAACAAAAGTGGTTTATTTAACAGAAACTCAGATTTGTGTGTGAACCCCTTCAGTCGATAGCTTGTGGCACCTCCATTAGCAGCGATAACTTAGAGTAAACATCTCCTGTAGCCGGTAATCAGTCTCTGACATCTGTTTTGAGGGATTGTTTCCCACTCCTCCTTACAGAACTTCTTACAGAACTTCTTACAGCCAATTGAGTGAGGTTTGAGTAGTGTCTGGCATGAACTGCCCGCTTCAGGTCCTTCCACAGCATCTCAATAGGTCAGGATTTTGACTTGGCCAATCCAAAAATTAATCTTCTTTCTCCTGAGCCATTCTTTGGTAGATTTACATGAATGGTTTGGGTCGCTGTCTTGTTGGACGACCCATTTTCGGCCCAGCTTTAGCTCCTTGACTGATGGTCTGACGTTCTGTTCCAGAATCTCCTGGTTTACCTCAGAATTCATGGTTCCCTTAATGATGCGGAGTCATCCAGGTCCAGAGGAGGAAAAGTAGTTGAGATCTTGACATTCCCACCACCATGCTTGACTGTTGGGATAAGGTTCTTTGGGTGGTAGGCGGTGTTGGGTTTTCGCCAAACATAGTGGTATAGATTGTGACCAAAAAGGTCCATTTTGGACTCATCGGTCCAGGGAATGGTCTTCCAGAATGCTTCAGGTTTGTCCAAGTTGTCTCTGGCAAAGTTAAGACGGGCAGTTTGGTTATTTTCTGACTGCAGAGGCTTCTTCCTAGCAACCCTCCCATGAATGGCATTTCAATTCAGTGTTCTTATTGTTAAAGCATGCACAGTTACCTGAGATGCAGCAAGGGAGGTCTGCACATCTCTAGATGTTATGTTTGGGATGACTTTTACCTGATTTATTATTGTTCTTATGGCTCTTGGGGATTTTTTGGAAAGGCGTTTACTTCTAGGCAGAGGTGTACAGACAAAAAAATACAGTTTTATATCTTTATGTTTGAAGCCTGAAATGTGGCAAAACGTCGCAAAGTTCAAGGGGGCCGAATACTTTCGCAAGGCACTGTATTTCTTTGTCTTCAAACATGTGTTGCGTTTTGGGTTCGTTGACTTTTTAGACCTCGGCTGCAGCTTGGGTCACTTAGTCTTATCTGTAAATTCTTCACTCACAGGTTTTACACCCTCTGGTCAGAAGTGGGCGTAACCGCCTTTAGGGCAATTCTCTGGGCGTACCAAGTTAAAAGGTAAGGTCTAGATTTTACTCAAATTCAATTTTAGACAACTAACTTCACCTTTCATCTTTACTAAAGCATTCTCTTTGATTTGGACATTTTCCACACAACGTACAATGTATAAACATCAAACATATACTTGGTAAACTGTTGACGTTACAATGTTTTCGTAATAACGTAATCTATTAACCTTTAATAACAAAACAAATGACATACATTTTTCATATTCCATCTATCGTCATGACCACCATTGTGACTGATGGAAACCATTGTTCCAAAGTCCCTTTATTTCATGTTTAATGTTCTAACCCTAACCCTAACCCTAGTTCTCCATAGTAACAGGACAAAAGGAATTTGTCTGTGGCCTAAGATTTCCCATGGGCGTGAGGGGTCATAAAACCCCCACATCTTCAGACCCCCAGATCTCTCCTCCTCTGTTGGGGTTGAGAGATAATCTGTAGGGTTGTGGTCTCCTGTAACCTGACCTGATCAGGACAGTCATGACACTGCGTTGTCTTGGCTGTGTGCTTAGTGTTGTTTTCCTGTCAGAAGGTGAAACTTTCCCCCAGTCTGATTGCTCTGGAGCAGGTTTTTATCAAGGACTTTGCTCCGTTCGTCTTTCCCTCGATCCTGACTAGTCTCCCAGTCCCTGCAGCTGAAAAACATCACCACAGCATGATGCTGCCACCACAATGCTTCACCGTAAGATGGTGCCAGGTTTCCTCCAGACGTGACACTTGGCATTCAGGCCAAAGAGTCAAATCTTGAGAATCTTGGTTCTCATGGTCTGAGAGTCCTTTAGGTGCCTTTTGGCAAACTCCAAGCGGGCTGTTATGCGCCTTTTACTGATGAGTGGCTTGGTCTGGCCACTCTACCATAAAGGCCTGATTGTTGGAGTGCTGCAGAGATGGTTGTCATTCTGGAAGGTACGCCCATCTCCACAGAGGAACTCCGGGGCTCTGGTCACCATCGGGTTCTTGTTCACCTCCCTGACAAAGGCCCTTCTCCCCTGATTGCTCAGTTTGGCCGGGCGGTCAGCTCTAGGAAGAGTCTTGGTGGTTCCAAACTTATTCCATTTAAGACTGATGGAGGCCACTGGGTTCTTGGGGGATCTTCAATGCTGCAGAAATGTTTTGGTAACCTTCCCCAGATCTGTGTCTCAACACAATCCTGTATTGTAGCTCATTGCACATTGTGTTTGCTAATCCAAGTTTATCATTTTAAAAGGCTAATTGATCATTAGAAAACCCTTTTGAAATTATGTTAGCACCACTGAAAACTGTTGTTCTGATTAAAGAAGCAATAAAACTGGCCTTCTTTAGACTAGTTGAGTATTTGGAGCATCAGCATTTGTGGGTTCGATTGCAGGCTCAAAATTGCCAGAAACAATGAACTTTCTTCTGAAACTCTTCAGTCTATTCTTGTTCTGAGAAATGAAGGCTATTCCAATGTGAGAAATTGCCAAGACACTGAAGATCTTGTACAGGGCTGTGTACTACTTCCAAACTGGCTCTTACCAGAATAGAAAGAGGAGTGGGAGGCCCCGGTGCACAACTGAGCAAGAGGAAAAGTACATTAGAGTGTCTAGTTTGAGAAACAGATGCCTCACAAATCCCCAACAGGCAGCTTCATTAAATAGTACTTGCAAAACACCAGTCTCAAAGTCAACAGTGAAGAGGCGACTCTGGGATGCTGGCCTTCTAGGCAGAGTTCCTCTGTCCAGTGTCTGTGTTTTTTGCCCATCTTAATCTTTTCTTTTTATTGGCCAGTTTGAGATATGGCTTTTTCTTAGCAACTCTGCCTAGAAGTCCAGCATCCTGGAGTGGCTTCAGGACAAGTCTCTGCATGTCCTTGTGTGGCCAAGCCGGAGCTTGGACCAGCCGGAGCTTGGACAATTCTGCAGAGACCTGAAAATAGCTGTGAAGTGACGCTCCCCATCCAATCTGACAGAGCTTGAGAGGATCTGCAGAGAAGAATGGGAGAAACTCCCCAAATACAAGTGTGCCAAACTTGTAGCGTCATACCCAAGAAGCCTCGAGGCTTCTAAGTAAAGGGTTTACCCCAAGTAAAGGGTTTACTTATGTAAATGTTAAATTTAAATTTTTATTTGCAATAAATTTGCAAACAATTCTAAAAAGCTGTTTTTGCTTTGTTATTGTGGGGTATTGATGATGAAAAATACATTTTTTATAAATTTTATAATAAGGCTGTAAAGTTTCAAAATGTGGAAAAAGTCAAGGGGTGTGAATTTTTTCTGAATGCACTGTAGTTACATTTCTCCAGCCCCATCCCTCAGCTGTTCACCAAAAAGCTTCATTAAATAGTACTTGCAAAACACCAGTCTCAAAGTCAACAGTGAAGAGGCGACTCTGGGATGCTGGCCTTCTAGGCAGAGTTCCTCTGTCCAGTGTCTGTTTTTTGCCCATCTTAATCTTTTCTTTTTATTGGCCAGTTTGAGATATGGCTTTTTCTTAGCAACTCTGCCTAGAAGTCCAGCATCCTGGAGTGGCTTCAGGACAAGTCTCTGCATGTCCTTGTGTGGGCAAGCCGGAGCTTGGACCAGCCGGAGCTTGGACAATTCTGCAGAGACCTGAAAATAGCTGTGAAGTGACGCTCCCCATCCAATCTGACAGAGCTTGAGAGGATCTGCAGAGAAGAATGGGAGAAACTCCCCAAATACAAGTGTGCCAAACTTGTAGCGTCATACCCAAGAAGCCTCGAGGCTTCTAAGTAAAGGGTTTACCCCAAGTAAAGGGTTTACTTATGTAAATGTTAAATTTAAATTTTTATTTGCAATAAATTTGCAAACAATTCTAAAAAGCTGTTTTTGCTTTGTTATTGTGGGGTATTGATGATGAAAAATACATTTTTTATACATTTTATAATAAGGCTGTAAAGTTTCAAAATGTGGAAAAAGTCAAGGGGTGTGAATTTTTTCTGAATGCACTGTAGTTACATTTCTCCAGCCCCATCCCTCAGCTGTTCACCAAAAACTTCGATTTTTGGTTGAGATGGATATGTGAATCCAACATATCTGTTATTCATTTGTAGACCAACTGGATATTGAATTGTGTTCAAAGGGCTCATTCCGCCACTTTTCAACCTCATATTCATTATCTCCAGCACCATACCAGTGTCTACATATGAGAAAACAACACATTTAAACATGTTGTAGTAAAACTAAATAAAGTCATTTCTACCCAATGACATCATCAAAACATTCTATAAATAGTGATTTGCAGTGAAGTAGATAAAGGGCTTCATTGCCAAAATCATTAAGTATCCCTTTAAAAGAAGATTGTTGTAATATCTGACTTATTTTTTTATTTTTTTATTTATTTCACCTTTATTTAACCAGGTAGGCTAGTTGAGAACAAGTTCTCATTTGCAACTGCGACCTGGCCAAGATAAGGCATAGCAGTGTGAACAGACAACACAGAGTTACACATGGAGTAAACACTTAACAAGTCAATAACACAGTAGAAAAAAGGGGAGTCTATATACATTGTGTGCAAAAGGCATGAGAAGGTAGGTGAATAAATACAATTATGCAGATTAACACTGGAGTGATAAATGATCCGATGGTTATGTACAGGTAGAGATATTGGTGTGCAAAAGAGCAGAAAAATAAATAAATAAAAACAGTATGGGGATGAGGTAGGTGAAAAATGGGTGGGCTATTTACCAATAGACTATGTACAGCTGCAGCGATCGGTTAGCTGCTCAGATAGCAGATGTTTGAAGTTGGTGAGGGAGATAAAAGTCTCCAACTTCAGCGATTTTTGCAATTCGTTCCAGTCACAGGCAGCAGAGAACTGGAACGAAAGGCGGCCAAATGAGGTGTTGGCTTTAGGGATGATCAGTGAGATACACCTGCTGGAGCGCGTGCTACGGATGGGTGTTGCCATCGTAACCAGTGAACTGAGATAAGGCGGAGCTTTACCTAGCATGGACTTGTAGATGACCTGGAGCCAGTGGGTCTGGCGACGAATATGTAGCGAGGGCCAGCCGACTAGAGCATGCAAGTGGTGGGTGGTATAAGGTGCTTTAGTGACAAAACGGATGGCACTGTGATAAACTGCATCCAGTTTGCTGAGTAGAGTGTTGGAAGCAATTTTGTAGATGACATCGCCGAAGTCGAGGATCGGTAGGATAGTCAGTTTTACTAGGGTAAGTTTGGCGGCGTGAGTGAAGGAGGCTTTGTTGCGGAATAGAAAGCCGACTCTTGATTTGATTTTCGATTGGAGATGTTTGATATGGGTCTGGAAGGAGAGTTTAGAGTCTAGCCAGACACCTAGGTACTTATAGATGTCCACATATTCAAGGTCGGAACCATCCAGGGTGGTGATGCTGGTCAGGCGTGCGGGTGCAGGCAGCGAACGGTTGAAAAGCATGCATTTGGTTTTACTAGCGTTTAAGAGCAGTTGGAGGCCACGGAAGGAGTGCTGTATGGCATTGAAGCTTGTTTGGAGGTTAGATAGCACAGTGTCCAAGGACGGGCCGGAAGTATATAGAATGGTGTCGTCTGCGTAGAGGTGGATCAGGGAATCGCCCGCAGCATGAGAAACATCATTGATATATACAGAGAAAAGAGTCGGCCCGAGAATTGAACCCTGTGGCACCCCCATAGAGACTGCCAGAGGACCGGACAGCATGCCCTCCGATTTGACACACTGAACTCTGTCTGCAAAGTAATTGGTGAACCAGGCAAGGCAGTCATCCGAGAAACCGAGGCTACTGAGTCTGCCGATAAGAATACGGTGATTGACAGAGTCGAAAGCCTTGGCAAGGTCTATGAAGACGGCTGCACAGTACTGTCTTTTATCGAAGGCGGTTATAATATCGTTTAGTACCTTGAGCGTGGCTGAGGTACACCCGTGACCGGCTCGGAAACCAGATTGCACAGCGGAGAAGGTACGGTGGGATTCGAGATGGTCAGTGACCTGTTTGTTGACTTGGCTTTCGAAGACCTTAGATAGGCAGGGCAGGATGGATATAGGTCTGTAGCAGTTTGGGTCCAGGGTGTCGCCCCCTTTGAAGAGGGGGATGACTGCGGCAGCTTTCCAATCCTTGGGGATCTCAGACGATATGAAAGAGAGGTTGAACAGGCTGGTAATAGGGGTTGCGACAATGGCGGCGGATAGTTTCAGGAATAGAGGGTCCAGATTGTCAAGCCCAGCTGATTTGTACGGGTCCAGGTTTTGCAGCTCTTTCAGAACATCTGCTATCTGGATTTGGGTAAAGGAGAACCTGGAGAGGCTTGGGCGAGTAGCTGCGGGGGGGGGGGGGGGGGGGCTGTTGGCCGAGGTTGGAGTAGCCAGGCGGAAGGCATGGCCAGCCGTTGAGAAATGCTTGTTGAAGTTTTCGATAATCATGGATTTATCGGTGGTGACCGTGTTACCTAGCCTCAGTGCAGTGGGCAGCTGGGAGGAGGTGCTCTTGTTCTCCATGGACTTCACAGTGTCCCATAACTTTTTGGAGTTGGAGTACCTTATATAGGTAGGTAACCTGTGGACATACCATTGACAAAAGTTTCCCTTTAACTGTGTATGTGTATTTGCTGCTATATGTATCACTCACAAGTTCCAGGTAGAATCTTGTTAGATTCTTCTATATATTGAGGGTCATTGGCTCTCAGTGAGATCCATCTTTACAGGAAGTCTTAAAGATTAAAAAAAAAAAAGACTAATCACATTGACTTAAAACAAACATAGAAACTTAAGGCCTATAGAAGTGTGGATGGCAAGAACAAAAATATCGCAACATCTCAACGTCTCAGGTGATAATTGGACCAAAAAAACGTGTAGCTGTGAATATCCAATATCAGTACATGGTGTTTTGGAGGAGATTCACAGAAGCTTGGCAACAGAGAAACACCTGCCCCATGCAACACCATGTGCTGTCTTCCTCTAATACACATGACAGCACAGGCACTATGATGCATCACTACAATACTACTACAGTGTAACAAATATTACCTCAACTGTCTGTAATACAACGATCCATCATAATGTTAAATGAACTGATTTTATTGGAGATATCAATGTAGCTTGGCCCTATGTGATCTAGAGTTCAGCTTACTCTTGAGCTGTGTTCTTCCCACTTACACAGTTAGCTAGCTGTATGTACGCCACATTATTGATATACAGTTCTCTCTCTCTCTCAAATTTCTCTTTGTCTTTATCCTTACCTTCCCATCACACTGGCATGCAGGTGCCAAGAGACCTCCTGTGGGTTTGACCCCACATAGTCTATATTTCATTGCTTGGTGTTTAATTCATTTTGGAGAATAAAAAATATAATCCTGTTTTAAGTGCCTGGCTGTCTTGTTGGGTCTGCTAGGGCAGTGTGGTAGGATGGGAGATGATGACTGGAGGGAGAGACTCACCTTCAGCTTCTCCCAGTTCAGGAGGCAGGGGGGATCATTAGCCATCAGGGCCGCGGGAGGGAAGGGGGGGGGGGGGGGGGGGGTGGACAAAGGAGGGAAGAGCCGATCACTTGCCTTCGCATGGCCTCTGCTCTGAGCCTGAGTGAGTGGGAGAGTAGGAGAGAGCCAAGCAAGAAAACAACAACTTTAGTAATATGGGCATATATACTGTAGATAGAGAATGTAAGACAGAGAGACAGACACAGCAATACTGAAGATGGAAAGGGTATGGTTTAGCTGTATTCGGGCTAATGCAACTTGAATCATTCATTCCATGGTATTATACAGTATGTTTGATTGAATGCTTTACCGACAGAGGGGGGTAGGCCCTAACACTACAATGGAGATGTTTTTTGTTGTCTTATTTTTGTCTCTGTTTGTTTTGCCTTATTGAGGTGGGGCAGAATGGGAGCTAATCGCATTGCCTCATAATACCAGTTAGTTTGTCATTTGTTTTCCTTCATGTCTTGTGCTTATTGGTGAACTAGGAAATGCTCTATAATGGTGCCTCGTGGGACATAAAGGCCTCATTCCCCCTGCTTCTGTCTTTCAATGTTCTCTCACTCTCTCTATTCCCTACTTTCTCTCACCCTAATTTTCTTCATTGCTCCCTCTTTTCCGCTCTATTCCCGCTCTCCTTAGCGCTCTTATTTCTCTCTCCATCTCCCCTTTTCCTAACCCCTCTCTCTCTCTCCCTCCGTCGCTCTCCTCTCTTGCATATCTTGTATTGTAAACAGCTCACAAAAGCGTGACAAGGTCTCCGTGCTCCCTCCGCTTCACTCTCTGTTCTCCCAGCTATTTGTTATTGTCGATCCTCCGCTATCGTGTTTGTCTCTATCGCGCTTTTCTTCATTCTTCTTTTTTTTCTTCTCTCCGCCTCGTCAGAAAAGCAAAAGTTAATTAAATATGGAACGAGACGGAGCAGCATCTCTTTAAACCATCATGTCATTAAAATGGCATCCCTCTGAGATCAGCTTAAAAGGAGTCGGAGAACAATGTCAGATATTTATGGGCCTGGTTATGTAAACATGCTCCCTTTATTCTCTATGTATATTTCATGTAATTATCATTTTTGTAGCGCCTCTCCCCCGTGACATGTAGAGGCAAGGAGTTACTGGGAGAATGTCATTAGAAGAGAGTATTGTTACAGCGCTGATATTATACTGCTATTGAGTATACGTTTGGCTACATTCCCGGACTCACAGAGGAAGGTTTTTACCTATATTTGAGATAAATACTTTTGTATCTGACTCATATCTCTGTCTCTCTGTCTGGCACGGGACTCAAGCTCAATTCACTAATCTGTCCCTTTACAACAACAGACTGAATTTCTCCATCTGAAACAAATGGTAAATGTCCTACAAATAACTTTAACCTATCCTCAATTGACTAATCAAATAAAACCAGCGGACCCATCACCTCACACATGATATATCCACCTATAAAGAACAGAGATCTAGTGCACTGTGAACTAGCTCCTACAACGAAAGCTATACATTGGCTCCATCATGCTTGAAGCCCTCTGTCTGTCTGCAACTGCCAGCTGATGGAAGCTGCTAATTAAGAGGGCCGGAGAGCCAGTGGGGCAACTGTCTTAACACTACAGGCCCCCGTGTTGCTCTAGAGTAGGACGCTGGGCCTGGACCCTATCACAACTCATAACAATGGTGCTGTGGAGAGGAGACAGGGGAGAAGGGAGACAGATGACAGGGGAGACACTAGAGTAGAGTACGATGGGTCTGGACCTCTTTTACAACTCAATGGTGCTGTGTATTATTTGACCCTGCTGGTCATCTATGAACGTTTGAACATCTTGAAGAAGGTTCTGGCCTTAATGGCCATGTACTCTTATAATCTCTACCCAGCACAGCAAGAAGAGGGCTGGCCACCCCTCAGAGCCTAGTCCCTCTCTAGGTTTCTTCCTAGTTTCCTGCCTTTCTAGGGTGTTTTTCCTAGCCACCGTGCTTCTACATCTTCACTGCTTGCTGTTTGGGGTTTTAGACTGGGTTTCCATATAAGCACTTTGTGACATCTGCTGATGTTAAAAGGGCTTTATAAATACATTATATTGATTGATTGATTGATGGAGGGGAGACAGGGGAGAGGGAGGAGGGGAGCGGGAAGACAGGAGAGACAGGAGTGGGGAGTCAGAGGAGAGGGGATGTAGGAGACAGGAGAGAAGGGAGACATGGAGAAAGGGGCTATTTCTCAAGGAGATCTGAGGTTCCTTCTCCTGCAATGCTTCCATCGGCTACTTCTCTCTGCCAGTTTGAGAAGCAGGTGAAGAATCAAGGAATACAGTGCATTCGGAAAGTATTCAGACCCCTTGACTTTTTCCACATTTTGTTACGTTACAGCCTCATCTAAAAGATTGCCCTCATTAATTTGCACACATTACCCCATAATGACAAAGCAAAAACAGGTTCTTATACATTTTTGCAAATGTCTCAAATAAAAACTTAAATATCACATTTACATAAGTATTCAGACCCTTTACTCAGTACTTTGTTTAAGAAACGTTGGCAGCAATCACAGCTTTGAGTCTTCTCATATGGCGCTACAAGCTTGTATTTGGGGAGTTTCTCCCATTTTTCTCTGCAGATCCTCTCAAGCTCTGTCAGGTTGGATTGGGGAGCGTCGCTGCACAGCTATTTTCAGGTCTCTCAAGTTTTGGGGCTCTGGCTGGGCCACTCAAGAACATTCAGAGACGTGTCCCGAAGCCTCTCCTGCGTTGTCTTGGCTGTGTGCTGAGGGTCGTTGTTCTGTTGGAAGGTGAACCTTCGTCCCAATCTGAGGTCTCGACACAATCCTGTCTCGGCGCTCTAGGGACAATTCCTTCGACCTCATGGCTTGGTTTTTGCTCTGATATGCACTGTCAACTGTGGGACCTTATATATACAGGTGTGTACCTTTCCAAATCATATCCTATCAATTGAATTTACTACAGGTGGACTCCAATGAAGTTGTAGAAACATCTCAAGGAAGATCAATGGAAACATGATGCATCTGAGCTAAATTTCGAGCATCGAGCAAAAGGCCTGAGTTCTTATTTAAATAAGGTATTTCATTTTTTATATATATATATTTACACATTTGCAAACATTTATAACACCTGAGGAAAGAACCAAGGGGAGTTAAAGATATAGGGAAGATAATCAAGAGGGTGATGGAGTCCAGGTGAGTGTCATGAGGCGCTGGTGTGCTTGACGTTGGTGACAGGTGTGCGGGATAATCAGCAGCCTGATGACCTAGAGGCCGGAGAGGGAGAATACGTGACACCGATTCCGCATTTGGTTAATGATGTTTGTCCCCAATGTGACACTGTAGACGTGGAAGCCTATTTCACTTCCTCAAAATCCACAGAGTTAATCTTAGATAACTCAAGAAATCTGTAATTCATTTTGACAGTTTTGCCGAGAACGTTTTAGTTGCACAATTTTACATTTAACCAAGGAGTATGGTGCAGTATTTCTCATGTTAAAAAATGTGTGATGTGTTGTCTTATGTCAAATTACTGGGCAGGTCTGTCTCACTGTCTATGCTACTGGATAGAAAGAAATCACTGCAGCTGTTCACCCCATTTAGTGGGCGTGTACATCATCAAATCACATGTACATCATCAAATCAAAACCCAAACGTAATTTACCCATTGTGACGCACGGATGTTCCAAACTCTGTTTTAGAAGAGACAGACTTTATGACACTAGAATAGCTGTTTCTGACTCATATCGATGCCACATAGGCCATTTTTAAAGGGATTCGTTGCTTTTTAAAGGCAGTCGCTCTTTAACCATGTCTGATTAGGGACAGGATGATCCATGCACGTCTACTGACTGTGAATCTGTCATTTCACCTCTAGTTATCAGGAGAGAAAAAAACAGCTCTCCTCTTGTTTCACCTACCAGTGAAGTAAACCTGCCGTAATGCCATTCAATCTGACCCCTCACATCACCATGCAGTAAACCTATGTGAACCGCAGTGTTATAAAGTCGTCTGCAATAACCACAGCAGAATTGCTTTTAATCAACGTCTGAAATGAGGGTGACTGGAAGCGTCGCCCCATGCTGATTAAATGTAATTGTTTAATTGCCAAGTGCTGGGAACCCATCCTAAGAGGATTCCAATGGAATTATTTAAGCTCCAGTCAAGAAATACTGTGTCCAGGAAAAGAGGAAGGAAGGAATACGGAAAAGGGGAAAAATGGCAGAAAAAAAATGGAGGATTAAATTATTTCAGTTTTTTCCTGCCGAAGAAATATTGACTGTGGTTTAACTTTCAGTTGGACGATACGTGAACAGCCTGGGAGCAACAATGCACATCAGCGACTCTGGCCAATCACCAAACTCAAAGGAGGACAGGTCACACAGGCCATGTGTAGGGTGAAGGAGGAAGGCCTCGTTTCCCTCTTGAGTCTGGCCATTCCGCTGTATTTTATTTTCCCTTTTCACTGTCCACCTCAAGGTGCTTTGGCTTTCATACTATATCTATTGACATTTTAACTACGTCTGTGTACTTAGATGTCTCTTAAGGAATTCACCATCAATAATTATGTTACCTTGAATCACAGGTAAGTTATACTTCATTTACAGGTACAATTCCTGCTTTTGCTGGTGTCAGGACTGAATATGTTGGTCATTGGACAGAAGTGTTCAGCATGAAGTCATTGTATCCAATGTCTTACGCTTGTGTGGAAAGGCTTCTGAGGGGTTAACTCCTGAAACGTTCTCGGGAAAGGGGTTATGTACGCATAGAAACAGAGCACATAGAGCAGATATACAGCTTCGTCAACTTTCTTCCATGATAATGACAGATCGATAACTCACATTTCTCTATGTGAATTTGGTCAGGTCGATCCTAAAAAGTTGCATATTGCAGCTTTAACTCTTGATTTACATCATCATCAATATTCGGTTTGGTTGGCTAATAGCCTATGCGCAGCAACACTTCATCATGTATTTCCTTATAGAATCATAGTTGGAAGGGTGTCGCCCAGTGCTGCAGCACCCCTGATCAATTGAAATACATTTGCCAAAGTTATAGAACTACTGCTGTCTGTTCAGAAAGAAATGAAATAATTCAGAATAGCCTACTACACCATGAGTAGGCCTATAATTTAGCCACAGAGGATCAATAGCTTAGTTTATTTTTATTGGGCTAGCTGTGGATTGTGTGTAGCCCAATAACAAGGCAAAGCCCACAGTCGGGAACACATGGCAAAACTGTCAGTGAAGAAAAAAACGAAATGTGTGCAAGACCGACTCTGGGAAACCAACTTTATGCCACAAAACAAGCGTGAGGATTATGATAAAGGTACATTTTTCCCTCTCATGTATTCCGGTAGGCCAAGGTTTCCCAGAGTCGGTCTTGCACACATTTCGTTTTTTCCCCCCCTAGCACTACACAGCTGATTAAAATAACCAATTCATCATCAAGTTTCATTATTTGATTCCGCAATGTAGTGTCAGGGGGAGAAAGAAAAAAAAGGTGCACCCAGGGCCCGGACCAAGTTTAGGAAACCCTGCGGTACATTACCTCAGAGCTCTTCAGGTCACCCTCTTGCACCTCCTGATTTACAAATTAAGCGCTGAACACAGGCGGCTAACCACCATATGCATAGACTACAAAAATGTCCACACTAGCCACCTGCAACTCACCCATATATCATGCAGATTCTAAATATAATTAGGCCATATTATGAAGTTAGTATTTAAGAGCGTTAAAGATATATCTCAATTAGTTTTAAAAAATGATTGCGCTAGCTTTACATCAATCATCAACGTCAGTGATCAGCTGATAGCCCACCGTCTTTTTCAGATGTTAATCAAGACTTGAGGAGGCACTGTAACTACACTGAACAAAAAAATATAAATGCAAAATGTAGGTTAAAGTGTTGGTCCCATGTTTCATGAGCTGAAATTAAAGATACCAAAAATGTCCGATACTTACAACAATCTTATTTCTCTCAAATCTTGTGCACAAATTTGTTTACATCCCTGTTTTTGAGCATTTCTCCTTTGCCAAGATAATCCATCCACCTGACAGGTGTGGCGTATCAAGAACCTGATGAAACAGCATGATCATTACACAGGTGCACCTTCTACTGGGGACAATAAAAGGCCACTCTAAAATGTGCAAGTTTTGATGGAACGTGCACCAGAGCGGTTGACATTTTAGAGAATTTGGCAGAACGTCCAACCGGTCTCACAACCGCAGACCACGTGTAACCATGCCAGCCTATGACCTCTGGCTTCTTCACCTGTAGGATCGTCTGATACCAGCCACCCAGACAGCTGATGAAACTGTGGGTTTGCTTAAGCAAAGATTTCTGCAGATACCGTCTCAGAGAAACTCATTTGCGTGCTCGTCATCCTCACCAGGGTCTTGACCTGACTGCAGTTCGGAGTCGTAATCGACTTCAGTGGGAAAATGCTCACCTTTGATGGCCACTGGCACGCTGGATAAGTGTGCTCTTCACTGATGAATCCCGGTTTCAACTGTACCAGGCAGATGGCACTGTATGGGCAAGCGGTTTGACAACGTTGTGAATAGAGTGCCACGTGGTGATGGTGGGGTTATGGAATGGGCAGGCATAAGCTACAGACAAAATGCAACTGTATTTGTTATCGATGGCAATTGAGGCCCATTGTCGTGTCATTCATCTGCCGCCATCACCTCATGTTTCAGCATGATAATGCATAATGGATCTGTACACAATTCCTGGAAGCTGAAAATGTCCCAGTTCTTCCATGGCCTTCATACTCACCGGACATGTCACCCATTGAGCATGTTTGGGATGCTCTGGATTGACTTGTACGACAGCGCGATCCAGTTCCACCACTATCCAGCAACTTTGCACAGCCATTGAAGAGGAGTGGGACAACATTCCACAGACCACAATCAACAGCCTTATCAACGCGAAGGAGATGTGTCGTGCTGCATGAGGCAAGTGGTGGACACACCAGATACTGACTGGATTTCTGATCCACACCCCAACCTCATGAGAAATCCATAGATTAGAGCCCAATGAACTCATTTAAATTGGCTGATTTCCTTATATGAACTCTTAGAAATTGCTGCATGTTGCGTTTATATTTTTGTTCAGTGTAGCTTGCTTACAATTTGTGATGAGTGAGTTTGCTGTTGCAGCATTAAAAAGGCCTATGCTCCAACAACAACAACACAAATTGCTACAGAGGCAGTTATTATGTCATGAATTTGAGATGTGAATTATGAATTTGGAGCACCTGCTCCGTGAATGATCTGTACACGGCCCTTGAGCCCACATACTGACACACACGCACACATACACATGCTCAAAGCCACTCACAGTTAACATATTCCGCTGTAGGCTACAGATCACTGTGATGATCATGTCCATCTCTCACAACATCAACTTACTTTGGAAATTAAGAATGAAAAACCTACGAAGGCCACATTTAATTAGAAACATATTGGCACAAACCCCATGACATTTTAGTCTATCAGTGCTATCAATCACACTATCTTTCTTAACATCAATTGACCTAGTGCAGAACAGATATCCCTTAGTGCAGCTTCTTTTAGCATTTAGCAACGTGGAGCACGAGCTGAGGTTTGGGGTTTTGCTGATGTGTGCAGTAATCCATCCCTCGCCTAGGGAAATGATCTTCCTACTATTGCTACTGCTGCATCCCTTGCCTCTGGTCACAAGTGTGTCTCAGTCTCCCAGACCTGGGTTCAAATAGTGTTTGTAATCTTTCAAATACTTTGAGCATTTGTTTGAGCCTATCTGGGGTGCCATATTTGATTAATTCCTCTGTGCCAGGCAAGGTCAATGAAGCACAATTTAAGCATTTGAAAGATTTTGAATTCTATTTGAACCCAGGTCTGTTTTCTCTCCCCACCATGCAGGGGAAGGAGAAGAGAGGAACTGTGCACCCTGCAGCTGTGGCCTTATTCCCAGGCAGGTGGGCAGGCGGGCGGACAACACCTGACCATGCAGGCCAGCCGGCCCAGATGTGCACATAGACAGTGGCAACACTTTGAGCAATGCAGCTCCCCTCTGGGACCCCAGGCACCTACCTGCAAACCAAAGGCCCTTCTCACTATCTAGCATGACGTTGTAAATACACATCTAATAACTCACCATCACCCTGAGATAACCCCACTAATCTATATCATAACACAGGAGTGACTCTGACACTCAGTGTTTTTTGCACATATTACCAAACAATTGTGGTGTGTAGAATAAATAATGGTACTACTGTACTTGACCCAGAAGTGCTCTCCAGTCTCCACAGCAGGGACCCAATTTGTGGAATTTACTTGGTTTTCGTCTGGAAAGTTCTACAAAAACGACATCCCAGCTAGCACATAACGTTCTGAGAACCATATATTTATTTGAGCTTGGTGTGATCATGGTTGTCTTATGCTTATTCTGCGTACAACCTTCCCACAACTTTCTGGTAATGGTGCAGGACAGTTGCTTGGCTTTGGAACATTATCAGTACATGTAGCCCTTTCCTTCAGTCAAATGACCTAGTGGCCTCATGGCTGGAATATTATTAATATAATCTCATCATTAATAGCAATAAAAACAATTAAACGCTGAAAATCCGGTGTTTCTATGTCAAACAGTTTTTTAAAAATATTTCCGTCTTCAGTGATGTATATAAAGTGTAATTTAGGGATGCAAACACAAAATGTAATACATTTAAACTCTATATCTGACATGGTACAGGGGTCTTCTTTTTCAAGCCCGTAACCTTGTGTGTAAGGTCTATACTTTTGTTTTAAAGTAGATTTGTTTAAGACTACAAGAAACGTTCTGTGTGACCCTGATTTAGCCCACAGTTGTAAAAGGTGAGAACTTGATATAAAATATATATTTTCTTGGTATTTCATTACTTTAACAGAACGTTTCCTAAAAGTAAAAAAAATGGTTACATTTCATTTCAATGTTGGTAATGTTCTCGAAACGTTCTCCAACAGGTTTGACAATAGGAATGTTCTCAAAATGTTCCTTGAACGTTCCGAGAACATTAAGAAAAATTTCCATTAAACCACAAAACTTTAGTATTGTTCAGAAAATGTTCTAAGAATTTGATTTAAAAACATGCATTCCACTTGTCATAAAAAACAAAAGAAAAACTTTTGGAACGTTCAGAGAGCATTCAAATAATGTTATTTAATAAATATAACTAAATGTAATCGAAAATGTAATCTACGTAATCCCCCAAAGTTATTATTTATCATGAGTGGACCATAAACACTAGTAGTGCTGCATACTCCAAGAAACATTCAAATCTCATCTTTCCGGTAAAAATAAAATAGTTATATATTCACTTTTGAGGACACAAGCTCAAGTACACAGTACAAATATGATAACAAATATGAAGATATTAAATATTTCATATAATTGATTTCATATTCAACAAAACTGTATGAATAACGCTTGAAATTACTTCAATTTTTTTCAAAATATAGTAGAATCAATTTATAAAAATGGCCAACTACAATATTTCACCTTCCTTAACACAGTGGATCTGGGCTGATTCTGGCTGAGAGTCTGGGCCACCTTTGGCAGTATTACTTTTGACTAGGATTGAGCTTGGGCCGATTCCGGTGTGAGTTCTGTCCCAAATGTATTACTTGGGACTCGGGCTGATTGTGGCTACTCTCTGGCAGATGATTACGCAGGCTGCTTTATATAATTAACATTTTATTATTTATTTTTTTCTTCATATTTTTTTTCATTGTTTCTGCAATCCAAAAAATGTATTAACATTTAAATGAAATTCTTTAATAGTCCTGTTCAAGTCATATTTTAATATTTAGATACTTTGTGCAAAACAATTGATAAGCATTAAGAACTTTGTGGGTGGGGCCTCCCGAGTGGCTCAAAGGTCTAAGACACTGCATCGCAGTACAAACTGCATTGCTACAGATGCTGGTTCGATACCTGTGATGGCTGCGACCGGGAGACCCATGAGGCGACGCACAATTGGCCCAGCGTTGTACGAGTTAGGGGAGGGTTTGGCCAGTAGGGATGTTCTTGTCCCATCACACTGTAGCGACTGCAGTGGCGGACCGTCGCAAGCACACTGACACGGTCACGAGGTGTACGGTGTTTCCACCAACACAGTGGTGTGGTGTCCACCAACACAGTGGTGCATTGTGTCAAGAAGCAGTGCGGCTTGGCGGGGTTGTGTTTCCGAAGACATTGGCCTCTCCGGAGGCCGTACAGGAATTGCTGTGATGGGACAAGACAATTGGAAACTACGAAAAGGTGGTAAAAAATAAAGTTTTTTTTTCTTTTAAATGTGGATGGGTATCATTTGTATGTATAAAATAGTAATATTGAAAATGACTAAATAGGGTAATTTTGTATACATTTATTTAAAATTGCATCGGGCATATTTCCGACCCCCCGGAAGAGGGCTGCTTCTGGGCCGATTCAGTATCGCTAGTTGGGTTTAGTGTTAGAGAAAATTGTAATATTTTCTAAAGGTCTCTCTTGATCAAAACGTCTGCCCCCATCGATGTGAACGTCTCACAGAGCTCTAGCTTGGTGTCCTGAACTAGTTAGGAAATCGTCTTTCATCTCATATTACTGTACTTCTATGATGAACAGAAAGTGTTTTTCTTTCAAATCTATGGATTATTTTTGATTACTTGATAGAAATCGATCTCTGAATGTGCGATGTAAGGATTCCAGGCATACTGTATGCATTGTTAGTGGCTGCGATGTAGGGTTCAGACAGAAGTCGATGGACAGTCAGAAGAGCCAATGAAATGCTAGGAGGGACATCCCAGCTTCAAGTGGTTTCAGATTTCACATCCCGCTTCACACAGGCAGAAGAAACACACTCCAGTGTCCGTGAGAATCAGGTCTATCGCTCAATGCAAGACAAAATGTCAGTCGGAACCGGGTACCAGAACCATGCAGGTCCTCAAAACAGGGGACTTTATATCTCAGCATCAACAAAACTATCCTATTTTGTTAAGTGTGTTTTGGTGTGTAGGCCGTGCCCATCAACTGTCCACACCTGATATTGATGAGTGCATGCAAGCTCCATCCTGGTGGTGCGGTTGACTAATTCCATAGACAGAGAATAGAAGACTCTAGGTTCAAATCTCACTGATGCTGTGTCACAACAAAAAGTGAATGTGTTTGTATGATTAATGTAATACATTTCCATTATTAATATCTGTGATTGGAGTAAAAAAAAGTGAACCCAAAATAAGTTTGCAGGGTTATTTAAGGTCTTATTGAAGCATTCAGTGAATGTTTTAAGCTAGTTACTCATAACCATTCATTAAGTTTGCTGATGACACGACAACAACCTCTACCTCAACGTCGACAAGACAAAGGAGCTGATCGTGGACTACAGGAAACGAGGTTGTATTAGAGCGGATCAAGAGCTTCATGTTTTTCGGTGTCCACATCACTGGGGATCTATCATGGTCCACACACACCAACACAGTTGTGAAGAGGGCACGACAACACCTTTCCCCCCTTCTTATTCCTCTTATTTCTCTAGTGTTTTTTTTCTAGTAATACATAGTTGTTGATTATTGCATTGTTGGCTTTTGAGTTTGCAAGATAAACATTTCACTGTATTTGTCAATGTGACATTAAAATTTGAAAAGGATTTGCCCACAGATCCTCAAAAAGTTCTACAGCTGCACCATTGAGATCTTGACTGGCTGCATCACCGCCTGGTATGGCAACTGCTTGGCATTCGACCGCATAGCGCTACAGAAGGTACTGCGTACGGCCCGGCCCAGCACATCACTGTGGCCGAGCTTCCTGCCATTAAGGACCAATATACCAGGCAGCGTCAGAGGAAGGAAAAAATTCTAAGACTCCAGCCACCCAAGTCATAGACTGTTATCTCTGCTACCGCACAGCAACCTGTATGAATGCATCCAGTCTGGAATCCAACAAGACCCTGAACAACTTCTGCCCCCACGCCGTAAGACTTCTAAATCGTTTGTAAAATAGTTAACCAAATAGCTACCCAAACTATCTGCATTGACCCTTTTTATACTAACTATTTTTGATTCATCACATACGCTGCTGCTACTGTTTATGATCTATCATGTTGCCTAGTCACTTTATTCCTAGTTATATGTACATATCTTCCTAAATTACCTTGTACCCCTGCACGTCGACTCAGTACTGGTACCCCATGTACATAGCCAAATTATTGTTACTCATTTTATTCTACTATTATTACATGTTGTTACTTTTCTATGATTTCTCTATTTTCTTTCTCTTTGCATTGTTGGGAAGGACCCGTAAGTAAGCATTTCACTCTTAGTCTACCCCTGTTGTTTACGACGCATGTGACAAATAAAATTAGATTGTATTTAATTTAATTTCCGTTCAGAGACGGTTAAATAAAACCTCCCAGGAAAACGTTCAGGGGGCCATAGTAAAACGTTGTCAGAACCAACGGGAACCCAAAAACGTACGTTCCTACAACTTCCAAGGAACAAAATGTGCTAGCTGGGATATATCTTGTAACTCGTCAGGCACTGTGTCTCATTGAGGCCAAACAAAGTACTCAGAACAAGGCAGCATCTCAGCGTGTGGTCCATTCTAAGTAGACCAATGTTGGTGACGTTTTTTTAGATCAATGATACACAGCACTGCATTCAATTATCAAAATGACAAGGTAAAAAAATTGACACAAGGGTTGCTTGAATGAATAAAGCCTAACCAAATGGTAAGAAACTAAACGACTGAAATTAATAATTTGATCTGGGCTTCTTTTTTCTCCTTCAATCCAGGTCTTGATGTAGTACGTCTGAGTGCACAGAGGGCGTTCAGGTGCAAACTAAAGCTAGGAAGATGAACAGGGACATCTAGTGGTACATTTACTCCCGTACACCAAGTTCATTATTCAGAAGGTTCAAAAGAAACTAATACTTGTTTGTCAGACAATACAATGCCTTGTGATATAACACAACCGAATCCAGCACATATGTCAATTGCTGATAAGAATTGTTGAATAATCCAGTCTAAATCTTGATGGTCAATGTTTGATGAGTAAAAATCCTGAAACAAATATATAATTTCTGTAAAAGGTCTGTAGGGGAAGAATTCTGACAGCAGAGATAGTGACTTGTGTTTGAGAGGCAAACTAAACATGACACTTGTGTTTCTTTCTCCATTTCTATCATTTAAATGAACATCTCTTTGTGATCTTCATAATGAATACATTCAGACTTCACAGAAAACGAACATTGTCATACACATGCTCATAATACATTCATATACACTTCAGGGCTGTAAACAGCATTCAATATGACAATATATTTTGTTCCATCATACATTTTAATTGGTAAATGATCAGATTTGGTACTGACCCAACTATGCAAAAATGGGTTGAATCAACATTGTTTCCACGTAATTTCAACAACAAAAACCTTCAATGTGATGATGTTGAATAAACGTGGAAAACTGATTGGATTTGCTAAAAGTAATCAATGTAAGGGAGTTTCATATTTTTCACTTAAATTTGAACCAAAATCCAATGGAATGGTGTAATCTTTTGTAGATTTCACGTTGAAAACTCAACCAAATTGTCACGGCTGATGAAAGGGGCGGACCAAGGTGCAGCGTGGTGAGCGTACATGTTCTTTAATTAAGAAAAAAGACGCCGAACAAAACAATACACACTACAAAACAAAACCGTGACGCTTAAGGCTAAGTGCCATAAAGAAAGTCAACTTCCCAAAAACACAGGTGGGGGGAAAAGGGTACCTAAGTATGGTTCCCAATCAGAGACAACGATAGACAGCTGTCCCTGATTGAGAACCATACCCGGCCAAAACATAGAGATGGAAAATCATAGAAACACAAAACATAGAAATGCCCACCCCAACTCACGTGACACAAATGTAAATCATAAATGGACATTGAACTGACGTCTGTGCCTAGTGGGGAGTATCTCATTTGAGTCTATGTGAAGGAGGTGAGGAGAAAGGAGATACACGAAATAAAGGAAAGATGTTCTATCCAATTTTTACATTGGTAAAGTATCAGATTTGGTCATGAGATTCTCCTTTGAATCTATGTACAGTGAAGTGCTTTATGTGCGTATGTGTGACCATCTCTTTGGACACTGTCCCATCTGTCACATGCCGTAGAAGCCTGTCATTGGTCAATGGCCCATCCGTCACATACAGTCGAGGCCTGTCACAGTCGAGGCCTGTCATGCTGAAGGTCAGTTGGCAGCAAGCTGAGTCGACCTCTTACTGGGATACAGGATCCTGCCGAAGGCCCTGTGGAGCCGCTGTGGCAGAGTGGATACAGGAAAGGGTTTTAATAGCTGAGTTGAGCCACACCAGCCAGAAGGTGACCTCATACCAGCGGTGCTGCATGCATCGCCCCCTATAGGGCGATATATACTGATGATCGTCAGTAGAGTGACGGGCGCCCAGCAAAGACACACACTCTGAGGTCCAGCGACTTGGCCATATTCTTGTCCCTGGAAAGCCGGAGGTGTTGGGTGCTCCTGGTGGAAGAGGTGTCCTGCTACTCCATGGGGGGAGGGGACATCTGGGAGTGGATGGACCCTGAGCATGATCCCTTCCACTGGACAGACACAGCCCTAGTCAACTTTTTAACCACCACCATGTTCTGGGAGAAGTGGGAGGTGTGGCGGATGCCTTTCCCTATCCCCAGGGCATGTGGGCCTGTCCACAGGCCTCATCTCTGTTCCGGAGCCACCTCCTATGGATATTGAGGTAGATGCTGAGGTTGAAGAATGTTACAGAGATAAAGGGGGAGAAGAACTCCAACATGGAGGCACTGAGGAAGTACCAAGTGTAGTAGAACTCAGCGAAGCACTCGTCCTCCGGGATGCGGCTCTTCTCTTCCCCCAGCTGCCAGAAGATAATGACAGGGCCATAGAGGACGAAGGCCAGGACCCAGAGTGCTATCGTCTTCATGATGGCTCGATGGGTCTTGCCCTGTCTGGCATTATAGCTCACCTGGTGAAAACCATGGAACAAGAGTTATTATTTGTTATTATTTGTCATTCTGTCTAGATGTTGGTTCAAAAGCTATACAAAATATGGAATTAGGTGGACTGTAATTATACATTACCATGAGCTGTGAAATAGGCAAAGTGAGGGGGCGGCATGAATTGGAGCTCAGAAGATTAATATAAGAGCATTAACAATGAAGTATTATTTTGTTGATAAAATCAATGTGGAGCCTTCCTGAAAGGACTGACAGGTGCCAGAGTGTCTCTAATAGAAACTGTCTGCAATCAAAACACTATGTCCCTGTCTAAAATACTCCCTCACTGCCCTTTCCACAGGCTCCTACAGAGGTTCTCTCAGCTAGTATTTTTCCTGGTGCAGTGGGATTGTACACACATACAGGGCTCATCTGGGAATGAGACCTTGGTCTCAGCATTCAATCCCTGTAAAAAATAAAGGTTACATTTCTTTTCTTTTACAAAAAAAAATTGAGGACAAAACCACACCTCAATGTAAAAATACACTGTGCAATATATGGCAAATTTGTTATGTGTAAACAGATTACAGTCCATCATTCGATTTGGGATTTGAACCCTTAGGGGCTTGCTAATATTAGGGAGTGACCAGTACCATGTGACGACGTACCAGGTAGTATGTACAGTTGAAGTCGGAAGTTTACATACACCTTAGCCATGTGCATTTAAACTCAGTTTTTCATGATTCCTGACGCTTAATCCTAGTAAAAATTACCTGTCTTAGGTCAGTTAGGATCAGCACTTTATTTTAAGAATGTGAAATGTCAGAATAAGAGTAGAGAGAATGATTTATTTCAGCTTTTATTTCTTTCATCACATTCCCAGTGGGTCAGAGCTTTACATACACTCAATTAGTATTTGGTAGCATTGCCTTTAAATTGTTTAACTTGGGTCAAACATTTTGGGTAGCCTTCCACAAGCTTCCCACAATAAATTGGGTGAATTTTGGCCCATTCCTCCTGACAGAGCTGGTGTAACTGAGTCAGGTTTGTAGGCCTCCTTGCTCGCACACGGTTTTCAGTTCTACACACACATTTTCTATATGATTGAGGTCAGGGCTTTGTGATGGCCACTCCAATACCTTGACTTTGTTGTCCTTAAACCATTTTGCCACAACTTTGGAAGTATGCTTGTGGTCATTGTCCATTTGGAATACCCATTTTGCGACCAAGCTTTAACTTCCTGACTGATGTCATGAGATGTTGCTTAAATGTATACACGTCATTTTCCTGCCTCATGACGCCATCTATTTTGTGAAGTGCAACAGTCCCTCCTGCAGCAAAGCATCCCCACAACATGATGCTGCCACCCCCGTGCTTCACGGTTGGGATGGGGTTCTTTGGCTTGCAAGCCTCCCCCTTTTTCCTCCAAACATAACAATGGTCATTATGGCCAAACAGTTTTATTTTTGTTTCATCAGACCAGAGGACATTTCTCCAAAAAGTACGATCTTTGTCCCCATGTGCAGTTGTAAACCGTAGTCTGGCTTTCTTATGGAGGTTATGGAGCAGTGGCTTCTTCCTTGCTGAGTGGCCTTTCAGGTTATGTCAATATAGGACTCGTTGTACTGTGGATATAGATACTTTTGGACCTGTTTCCTCCAATATCTTCATAAGGTCCTTTGCTGTTGTTCTAGGATTGAAATGCACTTTTCGCACCAAAGTACGTTCATCTCTAGGACACAGAATGCGTCTCCTTCCTGAGCGGTATGACGGCTGTGTGGTCCCATGGTGTTTATACTTGCATACTATTGTTCGTACCGATGAACGTGGTACCTTCAGGAGTTTGGAAATTGCTCCCAAGGATGAACCAGACTTGTGGAGGTCTACAAATAGTTTTTCTGGGGTCTTGGCTGATTTCTTTTGATTTTCCCATGATGTCAAGCAAAGAGGCACTGACTTTGAAGGTAGGCCTTGAAATACATCCACATGTACACCTCCAATTGACTCAAATTATTTCAATTAGCCTATCAGAAGCTTCTAAAGCCATGATATTATTACTGGAATTTTCCAAGATGTTTAAAGGCAAAGTCAACTTAGTGCATGTAAACTTCTGACCCACTGGAATTGTGATACAGTGTTTTATGAGTGAAATAATCTGCCTGTAAAAAATTGTTGGAAAAATGACTTGTGTCATGCACAAAGTAGATGTCCTAACCGACTTGCCAAAACTATAGTTTGTTAACAAGAAATGTGTGGAGTGGTTGAAAAACGACTTTTAATGACTCCAACCTAAGTGTATGTAAACTTCCGACTTCAACTGTAACTAGGGGTTGGAGTGAAAGAGTCTTTCCTGGTCATTTCACATGGTCAGGAAAAGGGGAGGGCTTTCTATTGAGGTGCCTTGGTACGTCCCCTCAGCCTAGGCTGCTTCATGATGTTTAACGAGTCAGTGAGGTTCTTCAATATACTCTCTTACATGTTAAGTGTTGTGCTTGTCAAACAAAATAGTACATTGTATGCAGCAGCACTCCCTCCTTTGTCCATAGACATAGATAGACATTGCATAATTTCATCTGTCCCATTATGGCGTCTGTGAGAGCATGAGCAGCACCATTAAGGCCATCTCCATTTTGAAGTAGTAAATGTTTTTCTTCTACTACTTGAGCTGACAAACATACTGAAAGGGTGCACACTACCACCTAGTGTATTTTGTTTGAACATGTATGAACCCGAGGTTGGCAATATACTGCCAAATGGGCACTAGAGTCTTCTATCTATCTCTATGGCGAGGTCATGAATGATTAACCTGTCCAGATGGGCCCTTTCAGGACAGTAGCAGAGTGGCACAGTCCTTGCTGATGATGACCCAGGTGAGTTACACAAAAAGGGACAGAAGGTCAATGGTTGACCAATGTCAGGGCCTGATGGGAGCAGAGACTCTTGAACCTTTCCCTAGTAATTCAGCCATTGACTTTCTTTGGTTCTTAGAAAACAGTCATTATAATTTCTGATATGTTTGTATTACTTATTTTTGTTCATTTCTCACCGTTTTATGTCAGAGGCAGACACATGGCATATGTTCAGAACAAAGGAAAATAGCCTTTTTCACAGCCCTTCTACCATTATCGGTAGGCAAGGCAGGACGCACACTGTTTAAATGGCCAAAACGTTGATAGATGTTCACAAATGAACACATTTTCAATAGCACCAATGTCATAATATGTTTTGCACAGTAATAGAGGTGAAATATGTTGTGGGTAGCTGTTTCAAACTTATTGTACATTAGATCAATTATGTAAAGGCTTATTCATTCACATTCACTATCATATTATATTTGTACATGTTTAATTATATTTTTATTGTGTACTACTTCAAAGCAATTTGTGTACCACAGTCATTATAGACAAAATACTAAACATACATACTGCATATACAATATGGATGGCAAGACATACTGTATCAATGCAACATAGATAAATATGAAAATGTCTTAGATAACTAAGAAAAACTCTTGCTTAAGGCCTTTTGGTGACATTCACAGTTTGTCCACTCCAATAGAACTCTTCTCAATAACAAATGGTCAATGACGTGAAGTTACACTGGGTACATTGGCTATAAAAGTGAAGGTGTACAACAGAGGGGCACAACGAAGGGACTTTCAGCCTGGAGACAAAGTGTTGGTCCACAACTCAGAATGTAAGTTTTTGGCCTGATGGAACGGGTCATACGAAGTCATTGAGACAGTTGGTGAAGTTAACTACAGGGTCAGACAGCCTGGACGTAGGCATCTGACCCAGATATACCATGTGAATCTGCTAAAGAAATCGAATGCACATGATGTACTTTACTCTATTTCCCCGAAGAAGGCTACCACAGAGACCGAGCCGGCGGAGGTGACAATGGGGGAGCAGCTGAGCCAAGCCTAGAAGCAGGAGCTGAGGGAGTTGGTCAGCCGAAACCAGGATGTGTTCTCCAGTGAACCAGGACACACAGATTTGGTACAGCACTGCATCATCACCGAACCTGGGAAAAAGGTGAAGTTGAGACCCTACCGCATACCGGAAGCAAGGAGAGAGGCTGTCAAAACTTCATTTTATCGCAATTCTAGTGGGTCAGAAGTTTACATACACTAGGTTGACTATGCCTTTAAACAACTTGGATAATTCCAGAAATTATGCTTTAAAAGCTTCTGATAGGCTAATTGACATCCTTTGAGTCAATTGGAGGTGGATCTATTTCAAGGCCTCCCTTCAAACTCAGTGCCTCTATGCTTGACATCATGAAATCAGCCAAGAAAAAAGTTTAGACCTCCACAAGTCTGGTTCGTCTTTGGGAACAATTTCCAAACTCCTGAAGGTACCACGTTCATCTGTACGAACAATAGTATGCAAGTATAAACACCATGGGAACACACAGCCGTCATACTGCTCAGGAAGGAGACGTGTTCTGTCTCCGAGAGATGAATATACTTTGGTGCGAAAAGTGCAAATCAATCCCAGAACAACAGCAAAGGACCTTGTGAAGATGCTGGAGGAAACAGGTCCAAAAGTATCTATATACACAGTAAAATGAGTCCTATATCGACTTAACCTGAAAGGCCGCTCAGCAAGGAAGAAGCCACTGCTCCATAACCGCCATATGAAAGCCAGACTACGGTTTACAACTGCACATGGGGACAAAGATCGTACTTTTTGGAGAAATGTCCTCTGGTCTGAGGAAACAAAAATAGAACTGTTTGGCCATAATGACCCTTGTTATGTTTGGAGGAAAAAGGGGGAGGCTTGCAAGCCAAAGAACCCCATCCCAACCATGAAGCACGGGGGTGGTAGGATCATGTTGCGGGGGTGCTTTGCTGCAGGAGGGACTGGTGCACTTCACAAAATAGATAGCATCATGAGGCAGGAAAATGATGTGGATATATTGAAGCAACATCTCAAGATATCAGCCAGGAAGTTAAAGCTTGGTCGCAAATGGGTCTTCCAAATGGACAATGACCCCAAGCATACTTCCAAAGTTGTGGCAAAATGCTTTAAGGACAACAAAGTCAAGGTATTGGAGTGGCCATCACAAAGTCCTGACCTCGATCGTATAGAACATTTGTGGGCAGAACTAAAAAGGTGTGTGCGAGCAAGGAGGCTGACTCATCAGCTCTGTCAGGAGGAATGAACCAAAATTCACCCAATTTATTGTGGGAAGCTTGTGGAAGGCTACCCGAAATGTTTGACCCAAGTTAAACAATTTAAAGGCAATGCTACCAAATACTAATTGAGTGTGTGTAAAGCTCTGACCCACTGGGAATGTGATGAAAGAAATAAAAGCTGAAATAAATCATTCTCTCTACCATTATTCTGACATTTCACATTCTTTAAATAAAGTGGTGATCCTAACTGATCTAAGACAGGGAATTATTTACTAGAATTGAATGTCAGGAATTGTGAAAAACTGAGTTTAAATGTATTTGGCTAAGGTTAATGTAAACTTCCGACTTCAACTGTACATACACACACCTTTTCTGAAAGGCCCCAGAGTCTACAACACCACTAAGCAAGGGGCACCACCAAGCAAGCGGCACCATGAAGACCAAGCAGCTCTCCAAACAGGTCAGGGACAAAGTTGTGGAGAAGTACAGATCAGGGTTGGGTTATAAAAAAATATCAGAAACTTTGAACATCCCACAAAGCACCGTTAAATCCATTATTAAAAAATGGAAAGAATATGGCACCACAAACCTTCAAATAGAGGGCCGCCCACCAAAACTCACAGACCAGGCAAGGAGGGCATTAATCAAAGAGGCAACAAAGAGACCAAAGATAATCCAGAAAGAGCTGCAAAGCTCCACAGCAGAGCTGGGCTATACAGAAGAGTGGCCAGAAAAAAAGTCATTGTTTAAAGAAAAAAATGCTGTTCGCCAGTAGGCATGTTGTGTACATCAAATGATACAAACTCCCCCCAAAAATAATTTTTAATTCCAGGTTGTAAGGCAACAAAACAGGAAAAATACCAAGGAGGTGAATACTTTCGAAAGGCACTGCATGTATTTTCGTCTCTTGGCTTGAGTTTGTCTTTCAGATTGGGTTAATACTGCAGCTCAGTCGTACTCAACAAATATTAATATATCATTTCCAGCCATTCACATTTTGGACCTTTTTTGTTCAGATAGTCAAATTCAGAGCAGACCGAATGAAGATGCACATTATTACATTTCCCTGCTGGTATTTCAGAGCTCATTTAGATGCCAAAGGGCATGTCAAGTTGTGATTACACTTTGAACAGTTCTTATTTATTTTAGAAGGGTTAAATACCAGCGTAGCCTGTTGGCTAATCCCATAGCAGTGTACCACCACCACCACACCCACAGATTATTTTGTCTCAAACAGTGTTGTCAATCAAGTAACTGATCACGAAGAACTGTGTTAGTTGAGGGTATTATATTTTTGTATTTATATTGAAAGGATTTTGATAGTGTATGATTTTACTCTTTGATAATAATCTGATTGTAAATTGGTGTACAATTCTGTCTATGGCTGCAATAAACCGATACTACTAGCCTAAAGAAATATGAATCTGTTCAAAATGCTTTCATTTTGATTATCACGACTCAGGATATGACCCAGATGCAGACACAGGAAGCGGATGGTTTGGTTCTCTAAATAGTTATAACAAAGGGTCAGGCAAAAGGGCAGGTCGAGGGCAGGCAGAGGCTCGTAATCCAAGGCAGAGTCAAAAAGGGACATGACGGCAGGCAGGCTCAGGCCAGTCAGAAAGGTCGAGAAACGGGAAGACTAGAAAACAAGAACTAGAGCAACGGGAAACACACTGGTAAGACCTGACAAAACAAGACAAACTGTCTGACAGACATAAAACGCAGGTATAAATACACAGGGGATAATAGGAGACACCTGGTGGGGTGTGGAGACAAGCACAAGGCCGGTGAAACAGATCAGGGTGTGACAGTCCCCCCCCCCCCCCCCCCCCCCCCCCCCCAGGGGCACCACCTGGCATCCTACCTGGGCCCATACCTGATTGAACGGGGTACCAGTACTCAGCGATCAGGGTTGGGTCCAGGATGTTCCTATAGGGGACCCAGCACTTCTCCTCCGGGCCATAACCCTCCCAGTCAACCAGGTACTGGAATTCCCTGCCCAGATTTCGAACACTCAGGAGGCGACTCACAGTACGCCCGATGGCTTATTAGATTCCTGCCAACAAATCATTGTTTCCCAGACAACCATGTGGTCTTCAGAAACTCTGGTACCAAACAGAATAAATCTAATTGTGTATTTCCAATTCAGACTGATGCTTTACACAGTATGCTTTGCACATCCAGCAGTAAGGAGTGGCATATGCCTAAGCAGGACGCTTTGATCAAAGTAGGTACCAGTGATGTGTTCACACTGTGGCAGGGGGAAAGGATCCATGCAGAAGGGTTATTGATCTATGACTAAATCTCTTTATTTATTTATTTATTTATTTCTCGCTCTGTAAGATTGTATTGTGTGTGTGTTTGTGTGTATCTGTCTGTTTGTTTGTCTGCTAAATTAGGTTTTAATAGGTTCTCCTCTCCTGTCTCACATCAGGAAGTGAACAACAGAAGATTAACAAGAGGAAGGGTGCGTTTACTGTTGTTGGAAGAATTCTTTATGATTAAATGACATTGTTAAGCAACTGTATAGAAACTTTTAGAGCATATACATGTATCTACGCGTTCACAGTATAGCGGTAGTAAAATTGTCACAGTATAGCAACATTGTATACCTGTAAGCACATCTTGCTCATGGCTGTATATTTTCTTAGACGTTCTGAAGTCAAGCTACATACCAGCAGGAAGCAGCAAGCGGCAGCAGGATGTGTGAGCAGAACCCGTCAGCTTAAGTAGACCGCCAAATAAGGTAGGCGTGATTGTTACTAGCATCTAATTGTGCTTTCTAAGCTGATGCTCAGCTGAGGTGGGCACTCGGGTTCCCTTTCTGAACTGGCTTATCTTTATATGCACGTTGGAATATTTAAATGAACAAAACTATGACGAGGTGAAGTAACTACTGTGAAAACACAATTGGGAGATTTCAGCATAAAAGCTGAAATCTCCCTCCCTCTCTCGCTCTCTCCCTCTCTCGCTCTCTCCCTCTCTCGCTCTCTCCCTCTATCCCTCTATCCCTCCCTCCCTCTCTCTCTCTCTCTCTCTCTCTCTCTCTCTCTCTCCCTAAAAGGTCCCTGTAGAGGATTATATCTGCAGGTTCCTTTAGAAGCGGTGGCCTCTCTCTGCCTCCATTATCTTGTCATTTGAGGAGGATTATGTTCTGGAGCACACGCGGTCCAGACGGGGGCTAAAGAACTGTGACAGCTTACAATAATTGCTAAGCTAATTAGTGGGAACGAGCTCAGCATCACCCTTCTCCCTGTTCTCCCTGATCAGGCCTGAACTGATGAATATGGTTTGATTAATGCATGCAGTGGAGGGGTGGATATTTTTGGCACGTTCTTTTTCACTGAAACAAGTTCAAAGCCATCGTAATGGCCTATATGACACTTCTGTCTGATTAGAATACACTGAGTTCGTTTGAATGGAGTAATTCTGATGGGAAAAACACCTGGGGCATAGACTTCTAATAGGGGGAAATAACTAATGGAAATGATTATGTAGGGAAATTAGTCAAATCAAATCTAATCAAATTGTATTTGCCATAGCAGATGTTAATGTGAGTGTAGCGAAATGCTTGTGCTTCTGGTTCCGACCGTGCAGTAATATCTAACAAGTAATCTAACAGTTCAGCAACAACTACCTAATACACACAAATCTAATAGGGGTGAATGAGAATATGTACATATAAATATATGGACGAGCGATGGAAGGTGCAATAGATGGTATAAAATACAGTATATACAGATGAAGTCTGAAGTTTACATAGACGTAGGATGGATTCATTAAAACTCATTTTTCAACCACTCCACAAATTTCTTGTTAACAAACTATAGTTTTTGCAAGTCTGTTAGGACATCTACTTTGTGCATGACACAAGTAATTTTTCCAACAATTGTTTACAGACCGATTATTTCACCGTCTCACAATTCCAGTGGATCAGAAGTTTACATACACTAAGTTAACTGTGCCTTTAAAAAACTTGGAAAATTCCAGAAAATTATGTCATGGCTTTAGAAGCTTCTGATAGGCTAATTGGAGTACTGTGGATCTATTTCAAGGCCTACCTTCAAACACACTGCCTTTTTGACCTTAATTCTACAGACAATTTGTTGGCAGAACTGAAAAGGCGTGTGTGAGCAAGGAGGCCCACAAACCTGACTCAGTTACACCAGCTCTGTTATGAGGAATGGGCCAAAATTCACCCAACTTATTGGAGGAAGCCTGTGGAAGGCTACCTGAAACGTTTGACCCAAGTTAAACAATTTAAAGGCAATGCTACCAAATACTAATTGAGTGTATGTAAACTTCTGACCCACTGGGAATGTGATGAAAGAAATAAAAGCTGAATTATTATACTATTATTCTGACATTTCACATTCTTAAAATAAAGTGGTGATCCTTACTGACCTAAGACAGGGAATTTTTACTAGGATTAAATAGTGAAAAACTGAGTTTACATGTATTTGGCTAAGGTGTATGTAAACTTCTGACTTCAACTGTACATATGATGTGAGTAATGTAAGATATGTAAACATTATTAAAGTGCCATTAAAGTGATTAGTGATCCAATTGTTAAAGTGGCCAGTCATTAGGTCTCCATGTAGGCAGCAGCCTCTCTGAGTTAGTGATTGCTGTTTAGCAGTCTGATGGCCTTGAGATAGACTCTGTTCTTCAGTGTCTTGGTCCCAGCTTTGATGCACCTGTACTGACCTCGCCTTCTGGATGGTAGCGGTGTGAACAGGCAGTGGCTCGGGTGGTTGATGTCTTTGATGATCTTTTTTGCCTTCCTGTGACATCGGGTGCTGTAGGTTTCATGGAGGGCAGGTAGTTTGCCACTGGTGATGCATTGTGCAGACCGCACCACCCTCAGGAGAGCCTTGAAGGTTGAGGGAGGAGCAGTTGCCGTACACGGCTGTGATACAGCCCGACAGGATACTCTAGATTGTGGATCTGTAAAAGTTAGTCAGGGTTTTGGGTGACAAGCCAGATTTCCTCAGCTCCTGAGATTGAAGAGGCACTGTTGCGCCTTCTTCACCACGCTGTCTGTGTGGGTGGACCATTTCAGTTTGTCAGTGATGTGTACTCCGGGGAACTTAAAACTTTCCACCTTCTCCACTACTGTCCCGTCAATGTGGATAGGGGGGTGTACCCTCTGCTGTTTCCTGGTGCACGATCATCTCCTTTGTTTTGTTGACGTTGAGTGTGAGGTTATTTACCTGACACCACATTCCGAGGGCCCTCACATCCTCCCTGTAGGCCGTCTAGTCATTGTTGGTAATCAAGCCTACTACTGTTGTGTCGTCTACAAACTTGATGATTGAGTTGGAGGCGTGCATGGCCAGGCAGTCGTTGGGTGAACAGGGAGTACACGAGGCGGTTTAGCACGTATCCTTGTGGGGCCCCAGTGTTGAGAGTCAGCGAGGTGGAGATGTTGTTTCCTAACTTCGCCAACTGGGGGTGGCCCATCAGAAAGTCCAGGACCCAATTGCACAGGGCGGGGTTGAGGCCCAGGGCCTCCAGCTTGATGATGATCTTGGAGGGTACTATGGTGTTGAATGCTGAGCTGTAGTCAATGAACAGCATTCTTACATAGGTATTCCTATTGTCCAGATGGGATAGGGCAGTGTGCTGTGTGATGGCGATTGCATCGTCTGTGGACCTGTTGGGGCGGTATGCAAACTGAAGTGGGTCTAGGGTGGCCGGTAAGGTGGAGGTGATATGATCCTTGACTAGTCTCTCAAAGCACTTCATGATGACAGAAGTGAGTGCTACGGTGCGGTAGTCATTTAGTTCAGTTATTTTTGCCTTCTTGGGTACAGGAACGATGGTGGCTATCTTGAAGCATGTGGGGACAGCAGACTGGGATATGTCCGTAAACATACCAGCCAGCTGGTCTGCGTATGCTCTGAGGACTCGGCTAGGGATGCCGTCTGGGCCAGCAGACTTGCGAGGATTAACACGTTTAAATGTTTTACTCACGTCGGCCACGGAGAAGGAGAGGGGGGGGCGCAATTCTTGTTAGCTGGCCACGACGGTGACAATGTATTATCCTCAAAGCGGGCAAAGAAGGTGTTTAGTTTAGTAAGAAGGTATCTGGAAGTGTGACGTCGGTGTCCGTGACATGGCTGGTTTTCTTTTTGAAGTCAGTGATTTCCTGTAGACCCTGCCTCGTACGTTCCGTGTCTGAGCCGTTGAATTGTGACTCCACTTTGTCCCTGTACCTGCATTTCGCTTGTTTGATTTAATAACTACACTGTTTATATTCAGCCATATTCCCAGACCTCTTTCCATGGTTAAATGCGGTGGTTCTCACTTTCAGTTTTGCGCGAATCCTGCCATCCATCCACGGTTTCTGGTTAAGGTAGGTTTTAATAGTCACAGTGGGTGCAACATCTCCAATGCACTTCCTTATAAATTCCCTCACCGAGTCAGCGTATAGGTTAATGTTATTCTCTATGGCTGACCGGAACATATCCCAGTCTACGAGATCAAAACAATTTTGAAGTGTAGATTCCGATTGGTCAGACCAGCGTTGAATAGTTCTAGTCACTGGTACATCCTGTTTGAGTTTCTGCCTATAAGACGGTAGGGGCAAGATGGCGTCGTGGTCGGATTTACCAAAGGGAGGGCTTTGTATGCATCGCGGAAGTTAGAGTAGCAGTGTATTACGACTGCATGTAGTGCAATCAATATGCTGATAGAATTTAGCTACAATAAATGCAGCCTCAGGATATAAATGGAACATTTAACAATACCATTCTAGGGTGATGAGCCATGTAAGCAAATCAAATGTCCACATAGGTCACTATTCAGCCACTAGTACTGTACACTCTTATAAAAAAAGGTTATATCTAGAATCTATACTGAACAAAAATATAAACGCGACATGTAAAGTATTGGTCCCATGTTTCATGAGCTGAAATAAAAGATACCAGAAATGTTCCATACGCACTAAAAGTGTATTTCTCTAAAATGTTGTGCACAAATGTGTTTACATGTTAGTGAGCATTCCTTCATTACCAAGATAATCCATCCAGCTGACAGTTGTGGCATATCAACAAGCTGATAAAACATTATCATAATTACACAAATACACCTTGTGCTGACAACAATAAAAGGCTACTCTAAAATGTGCGTTTTTTTGTCTGAGTATTTCTGTCTGTAATCAAGCCCTTTAGTGGGGGAAAAAACAAATACTGATTGTCTGGGCCTGGCTCCCCAGTGGGTGGGGCTGGCTCCCCAGTGGGTGCAACTCTGCCCATTTATGTGAAATCCATAAATCAGGGCCTAATGAATTTACTTAAATTGACTGATTTAAAAGTGTTGCATGTTCCATTTATATTTTAAAAGGGCTCTTTGGCTGTGCTCATAGAATACATTTCCACAGAGGACTCTACAACAAACCCAAAAGGGTTCTACCTGGAACCAAAGAGGGTTCTCCTACAGTATGGAGACAGCCGAAGAGTGTAAATTTCTCTCTCTCTCTCTCTCTCTCTCTCTCTCTCGGTACAGTGCATTCGGAAGGTATTCAGACCCCTTCCCTTTTTTCATATTTTGTTACGTTACAGCCTTGTTCTAAAATGGATTAAATAGTTTTCCCCCTCATCAATCTACACACAATACCACTTAATGACAAAACAACAACAGCTTTTTAGAATTTTTTGCAAATGTATAAAAAATTCAAAATGGAGTACTTTGTTGAAGCACCTTTGGCAGCGATTACAGCCTTGAGTCTTCTTGGGTATAAGGCTACAAGCTTGGCATGCCTGTATTTGGGGAGTTAATCCCATTCTTCTCTCCTCTCAAACTCTGTCAGATTGTATGGGGAGCGTTGCTGCACAGCTATTTCCCAAAAAACTATTATTGCTTTGTCATTATGGGGTATTGTGTGTAGATTGATGAGGAAAAAACGATTTAATACACTTTAGAATAAGGCTGTAATGTAACAAATTGTGTAAAAAATCAAGTTGTCTGAATACTTTCCAACAAATACTATATTTACAAAAGTATGTGGACACCCCTTCAAATTAGTGGATTCGGCTATTTCAACCACACCCGTTGCTGACAGGTGTATAAAATCGAGTACGTAGCCATGCAATCTACATAGCAAAAAAATTGATAGCATGGTGAATAAGGTGCAACAGCGCCTCTTCAACCTCAGGGGGCTGAAGAAATTAGGCTTGTCACCAAAAACACTCACTTTAACAGATGCACAATCGAGAGCATCCTGTCGGGCTGTATCACCGCCTGGTACGGCAACTGCTCCGCCCACAACCGTAAGGCTCTCCAGAGGGTAGTGAGGTTTGCACAACACATCACCGGGGTCAAACTACCTGCCCTCCAGGACACCTACACCACCTGATGTTACAGGAAGGCCTTAAAGATCATCAAGGACATCAACCACCCAAGCCACTGCCTGTTCACCCCGCTATCATCCAGAAGGCGAGGTCAGTACAGGTGCATTAAAGCTGGGACCGAGAGACTGAAAAACAGCTTCTATCTCAAGGCCATCAGACTGTTAAACAGCCATCACTAACATTGAGTGGCTGCTGCCAACATACTGACTCAAATCTCTAGCCACTTAATAATTAAAAATGGGATGTAATAAATGTATCACTAGTCACTTTAAACAATGCCACTTTATATCATGTTTACATACCCTACATTACTCATCTCATATGTATATACTGTACTCTATACCATCTACTGCATCTTGCCTATGCCATTCGGGCCATCGCTCATCCATATATTTATATGTACATATTCTTATTCATTCCTTTACACTTGTGTGTATAAGGTAGTTGTTGTGAAATTGTTAGATTACTTGTTAGATATTACTGCATGGTCGGAACTAGAAGCACAAGCATTTCACTACACTTGCATTTATATCTGCTAACCATGTGTATGTGACCAATAACATTTGATTTGATTTGTTGACCTAATACTCACCCTCTGAATGGCACACATACACAATCCATGTCTCAGTTTTCTCAAGGCTTAACATTCCTTATTTAATATGTCTCTTAATCTGTCTCCTCCCCTTCATCTACACTGATTGAAGTGGAGTGACTTCAATAAGGGATCATACAGTAGCTTTCACCTGGTCAGTCTATGTCATGAAAAGAGCAGGTGTTCATAATGTTTTGAACACTGTGTATATAAATATCTCTCTAATTCTCTGTCCCTCCCTGAATAATACGTTTAGACTACACACATCTCTGCCTGCCACCTCATTTCCTGAGTGGCCTCTGGTTACCCCCTTAGTGTGGGCCTTAATGGCCTGCCATGCGTTGCAATGCGCCTGGCTTTCAAGCCCCAGGAGGAGAATGTTTGGCCCCCTGCGGCAGACACAGAGATGACCCTCATTAGTCCCAATGGCTGCATACTGGGTCTTCCGGAACTCACATCATCACTACTAACAAGACCACTCTCTGTCTGAGTGGCCTGCCTGGTCTCTATTGGCTCTAGCTTCCATTAGAGGAGGGTGATGGCCTGAACTTCTAGTGATAAAGGTAGAATTTGCAGGTCAATGTCCCTGGAGAATTGGCATTTCTTTAATATTTTTTTCCCAGGTAGGCTTGTGTTTGTGTTTTGGTGTGGGGGTGAACATGTATATGTCACTGCACATCACAAAGGAATGATGTTTTGTTTCTAGTCTAATAGCCGAATTACTAAATAATAAATAGTACTACATAGCCTACAAATCTGGGGGGATGGTTCATTGCAATACTTCCATCTTGTCTATAATATAAGAACTACACATGTTGAAATGAGCAACAGCCTGCTCCGTTTAATAAATTGTCTTAACTCCCAGTGATTTTGAAATCTGATTTAAACATATTTTAAAACAAATATTGTTTCTTAGATCGATGCTAAAATGTTGAGCTGTTTAAATTGGTCACGTGCGTCCACAGTTCACGTTCCAGTCCTTGTCAGCTGACATCCATATCCAATTTCACCATTATGCACTGTCAATGTCTGAACGTCAACACAACCTTTAATATAGTCCACGCTGTTTACTGCGGAACGTATGTGAGTTATAATATCTGGACTGCTAATTCATTTAATTACCAAGGATTAGAAGCAATACAGTCTTGTGTAGCTTACCAAAAACGACATGAACACTTGCCGACACTTTTCTGTACTCTTGCAACCACCAAATGTTAATTTCAAGCGCGAGAACATAGCCAAATGTCCCGAATATCAATGCTGAATATTGTGTTTTTATTGCTCGGGGTTGACTTGAAGTGAATGTCGGTGCTTGTAAACATTTTCGTACGTTACACGTTGAGTCTAATCCATCAATACCAGTTTGTCCAGGGTTATATTCATTACGCCGATTCTGTTGCAAAACGTTTTGTTTTTTGCAGTACGTTTTGCAACAGAAACTGTTTTGCAACGAAAACGATAGTTTCTATTGGACAAATTAACGTAGGTTTCGTTCCGTTTGCCCTATTTGCTTCCGTTTGGTTCTTAAACAGTTTCAATAATGAATACACTCCTGGCGAGGAGAGCGACTCTGGCAACTAACCCAGAAGTAATTTAAAGTTACATCAGAAATTCTAACAGTAATGCAGATTTAGTAAGTGTCTATCTGTAATTATTGAGCTATGTATTGTTGTTTAATTATAGTTGTACATTTTTGTTTTACATTTGAGTCAATTAGCAGACGCTCCAGAGCGACATACATGTTTTTTTTAAGTTAATTTATTAAGCTAGCTCAGTGAGACATCCACATGTAAGTATATTTTTCCTCAATAACGAAGTTCTGCGTTTCAGTGATGGACCTGTCAGACCCCGAGGAGCAGTTACTCCACTATGCCAAGACTGGAAGCCTCTCTCTCACCCAGTGTCTTCTGCAGCTACGGATTGAGCAAGATCTCAGACTCAACATCAATTGCAGAGGTATCCTTTAACTAAATGTAGTCTAATGTATCATCATCTTATGTTGAGAAGCCTGTTGCTGTTCTGGTAATCAGTCTACTGTTAAATGACTGGTGTGATGGCCCAGGAAAGACCAAGACCAGTGCAGGTTGGACACCTCTACATCTGGCCTGCTACTATGGACACAAAGATGTTGTGGAGGAGTTGCTCAAGGTGAGAATAATACAGACTATATTATGTATGTTTGACCTAGTGTATTTTCCTAAAATATATGTGTGAGCATCAGTATGTGTCTGTTTGTTAGGCTGGTGCTGATGTGAATTTGCAGAATAGCATGGGTGACACGCCTCTACACAAAGCTGCCTTAGCAGGAAGAAAGGTAAACTTTTCATGGGCTTTTTACAGAAATACACGTGTGTACAAGATCATGTCTGTTCAGGTATGCAGTGTGCACGGCTACTCAGTGGTGCATTTCTATGGAGAACGTAATCCTATTTTCTCTCACAGGAGGTAGTTCTGTTGCTGCTGCGATATGATGCCAGTTCCACTATCATCAACGGGAAAGCACAGATCCCTAAAGCTGTCACTGAGGATGATGAAATCAACACCATGCTGGAGGGTAGGTTGTGATTAGGGATTATAATAGAGGAATGATTGATGGACTCTTCATCGCTGCACTAGATTCTGTTCAGTAGGTCAAATATTAAGCATTTTTTTCCCCCTTTGCATAATGTTTTGCTTCAGTGTGCCCTACTGAACACTACCCTGGTTCACAATCTCTGTTTAATGTTGTGCAGCTGCAGAGAGAAGAGCTGAGAGGAGACAGGAGGAGAAACTTCTGGAGGCGGCCAGAGAGGGAGACGTCTTCACCCTGTCTGAGCTGGTCAGCATCTGATCATCTCTGACCCTCCACTGAACCTCTGGTTACTTCCCAAATGGCGCCCTATTCCCTAAAAAGTGAACTACTTTTGACCAGAGATCTATCGGGCCCATAGGACTTGGGTAAAAGGTAGTGCACTATATGGGAATAGGGTGCCCTTGAGGGCAAAGCCTCTTTACCTCAGAATGGGGTAGTAGAAGCGTGGCTTTGGTCTTCTTGATGATTAAGCACTGTACACATGACTTGAGCTTTCATGTTATTGTATTCAGCTTGGTTACTGAAGAGGTCAACCTAGTCCTTCCATTGAGGAACCAAGATTATGCAACAAACCTGTTTGGTTCTATTCATATCAAATTGTATTAGTCACATGCGCTGAATACAACAGGTGTTCACTTTACGGTGAAGTGCTTACTTACAAGCCCCTCACCAACAATGCAGTTTAAAAAAATGAATAAAAGTAACAAGTAGTTAAAGAGCAGCAGGAAAATAACAATAGTGAGACTATATACAGGGGGTACCGGTACAGAGCCAATGTGTGGCACCAGCTAGTCGAGGTAATATGTACACATATGTAGAGTTACTAAAATGGCAATGCATAGATAACAGAGTAGCAGTGGTGTTAGAAGAGGGGGGGGGGGGGGCAATGCATTTGATTAGTCTTATGGCTTGGGGGTAGAAGCTGTTTAGAAGCCTCTTGGACCTAGACTTGGTGCTCCGGTACCTCTTGCTGTGCGGTAGCAGAGAGAACCGTCTATGTCTAGGGTGGCTGGGGTCTTTGACAATTTTTAGGGTCTTCCTCTGACACCGCCTGGTATAGAGGTCCTGGATTGCAGGAGGCGTGGCCCCAATGGTGTACTGGGCCGTACGCACTACCCTCTGGAGGCCGAGCAGTTGCCATACCAGGCAGTGATGCAACCAGTCAGGCAGGATGCTCTCGATGGTGCAGCTGTAGAACCTTTTGAAGATCTGAGGACCCATGTAGTTTGCACATAGATATATTGATTGCTTACATGCAGATTTGACTTACATGCATGCATGTTAAGACACCATGTGCTTAATTCATTCACTTTAGATGTTCCTTTTTCAGCTCAGCAGGAAGCGGCCTCCTGACATCGATTGTAGAGACCTGCAGGGGAACACGCCTTTACACTGTGCTGCCTACAGGGGGCAGAAGCAGTGTGTTGGAAAGCTGCTCAAGTGTGGAGCTAGCTCCAGCATGAAGAACAAGAGTGGTATGTTTCCCTACTGATATGTCCACTGAGGAAATAAAAACAGAATTTGGGGTAAACCATAATTGACCTATCCTCACCATGCACATCCTTTGTATGGAAAAACATGATATTTTTTGTAAGTGGGACTTTGTTTGCATGGATATTACATTTGATAGAGCCTGGATGTAGTTTGAAATCATCATCACTTAAGTTTCATAATGTGTAGAAAAAGAAAAGAGGTGAATAGATTACCACATTTTTGAAACAAACGATACGCCTACTTAGCTGGTGTCTGACTGCGTCCCGAATGGCACCTTCTTCCCTATCTCTATGGGCCCTGATCAAAAGTAGTCCACCATATAGGGTGTAGGTTGCCATTTGGGAACATCCTATGTGGTGTATTCACTACCTCCCTCCCTGTCAGCTGGTAGGAGGTTTAGTTTAGTTGATTTGGAACCCCATTAGCATCTGCCCATGCAGCAGCAACTCTTCCTGGGGTCCACATAGAACGTACAAATACATGACAAGGTACAGAACAGTTATAGACATGAACAACATAAGATATTACATTCAATAAAAATAAAAATAAAATAGTTTTATATATTGGAAAGACACCAAGAGACAACAAAAATACTATTTACACGGTTCATATATCATATTCTCATATACTGTACAGTTAAAGGAGATTTTTAGATGGAGGTAATTGATAATAGTCTGATAAATGGCTTGGTTCTGTTGCAGACCAAACAGTGTTTGACCTGGCCTGCAGTGAGGAGATTAAGCAGATTCTGGAGGGCAGTCGTGACCAGGTGAGGTGCCAGAAGAACACTGCAGTGAAAAGCTGCAGATACTGTTAAAAGCATCGGTCTAGTGCTCTAGTTTTCAATGAAATCAAAATACTCATGAAACAGAAATGTTTTTTCTTCCCTTAAGGATACAGTTGGTGGTGTGCAGAAGTTTGAAGGCCTCCTATGGAAGGTATTCTATATTCTGAAATATTCTGTACATTCTTGAATGTAATTCAATGATTTCATACAGTACCTACTGTAAAATGTGTACAGTATAGACCAGTGGTGTTTAGTGTTACTCTGAAACTTCTGAAAACTGACATCCTTCAGTATAGTATAGCGATGCTGTCTTTGGTCCTGTCCAATACAGAGTTCCAGGTTCCTGGCATGGCGTTCCCATTGGGTGGTCATTCAAGAGGGGGTCCTGTCCTGGTACCCTAGACAGTGAGTCCTCCAACCTTCTTCCCCCTCCTCATCTCTCTCTCTCTCCTCCCTATTGCATACACAGCCCCTTGCTCCTCCTGTTTTCCCCTGAAGAGCTTGAGGTAGTACAGTGAAAAGCTCTTGATAGCTTCATCTTTCTGTCTGTTTGTTTCTAGAGCTGATGCCGTGGCCGATGTCCGGAAGCAAGGCGCGAAGGCTCTGATGAAAGCTCACTGCAGGGTAGGTAGGCACCAGGCCAGGGTTCTGTGTTCAATGCTTTACCAAACATTGAGACGTGGACAGCACAAAATACAGTAACCCTTTACTGTCACTTATAGGCCTACCCTCCAAAACCCAACACCTCTGTTCTTGGAATGCATTTTAATCATATTAGAAATACCTATTTTCATATCTATATTGACTATTGTTTGTTTCACTGAATTTGATTCATATTCCTCCAGGTAAAAGCATGGGACAAGTGTTTCTTCAGCCTCCGGTGCTTTGATCACAGTCTCCATCACTTCAAGGTGTCATCTAAGACGGATCCAGAGGCTATCAGAAAAGTGAAGTTCTCCTAGGATAGATATTATGTGATTTGGGACACCGCACTTCATAGTTTACAACACATAGACCTATTTTTTTTGTTGGTGAGATTTATTTATTTGTGTGTGCGTGCAGAGATGGCTGGATGCCCTGGAGGAGCATACGGCCTACAGCAGCTGTAACACTACTCAGGAGCAGACCACTGAGGATGAGGAGGGGGATGGAGCTACACTGGGAGACCTAACAGACTCCCTCCAGGTCGGCGCAATTCTTTCCCACCAGCAGTATATTTTCCACCCAATGCCACACGTACACACACATAATCAGACTGGGATTCAAACCAACACAGATTAACATCCGCACTACAATAGACTTTTAAAGGCAAGTGAATAGCGTCCTATCAAAGCCGTGTGCGGCCAGTGTGTACTTACACAAGGTAAAGTGTCTCTCGCTCCTTTGCAGGCTGCTGAAGCCTGCCAGCAGAAATTGGAGACTCAAGTGTCTATTTTTCTGTCCATGGTGAAGAATGAGGAGAACAACAGTAAGAGATCTCCTATTAATGTTCTCACTGCACTCACCTTCACAGCTTCTGCCAGTCTCTCTCATCTACTGTCTGTCGGTCTATGGCCGTGTCTAGACTTGACAGTTCATGCAGCTTTAGTATTTGGATCATAGAGTTCTGATCATGGAATTCCGAACGCGCCATGCATCTACGCCTACATTTAAATGTGGTTACCGTGTCCGGATTCCTTTTTCCCGCACTATATTCAAATGCCAGTATGCATTCTACAAACGGGGAAATAAGCAAAATAGAAAAATAACAACAACTGATGGCATTAGCTAACTAGCCAGCTAACCTCTGTAGCTAGCTAGCATGCAATGCTAAAGGGATAGCATAACTCTTTTTAAAACATGTTTTATATTAGCTATCTGATTAGCATTTGAGGATGGACTTATTTCCTCCTACAATATAACGAAAAAATGCCTCTCGGTCCCAAAACACACGTTTTCTGGACACTTGTGGGAGGAGTGCTGATGACGTCGACTACTGTATGTGCTTTCGGTAGTCTGATTGCATCCAGACTGAGAAGAAAGCTGCAGAGAATGCATACAGACAGATCTGAACACAATCTGACCACATGTTAAAGTCAGTTAAATGATCTTGTCATTCAATCACAGTGCCCCTTTTACTGATATTGGCTTGTATTAACCCTGTAAATTCTATAGAACAAGCCTCAGCAAGGACCACTATTCAATGAGGAGTTTGGGATATGATTAACCTTTGGTTAAAATAAACATTTATGTAATGTGTGTAACTGTCGGATGGTGTGAAAGGCCTAGCCACAGAATTAGATAGAACTGTATAGTGTTGACTGTATATCTCTGTGGCCCTAACTCTTTCCTCTCCTCGCCCTAACTCTTTCCTCTCCTCGCCCTAACTCTTTCCTCTCCTCGCCCTAACTCTTTCCTCTCCTCGCCCTAACTCTTTCCTCTCCTCGCCCTAACTCTTTCCTCTCCTCGCCCTAACTCTTTCCTCTCCTCGCCCTAACTCTTTCCTCTCCTCGCCCTAACTCTTTCCTCTGTGTTCCAGCATTGGCTACTCCTCTCCTGCTGAAGGCCAGGGAGACCAGTGACCTCTCCAGGGAGACCAGCTCTGCCCTACACTTCTGTCTGAGCCTGTTTTCCAAACAACAGGAGGTACGGTAACTACTATAGCTCCCTCACCTCCTAGCTCACCCCTCCAACCTCACTTCTACCTCACTTCTCCAACCCCACCTCTACCACACCCCTCCAACCTCACCTCCACCTCAGTCATAAAGCATCTCAGTGCTGATCTAGAATCAGGTCCCTCCTGTACATATAATCATATTCATTATAATCTAAAAGGATCCTAGATCAGCAAAACTCCCCCTAAGATGTGGTTTGAATTGTATGCGACCCAGGCTATTTTTAAACAATTTGTTGGTCACATTGCTTTTTTTTTACTCAGAGGGCCGTTTTATGTGGAGCATCTATCATCTTTCCAACCAGAGGACACGCTATGCCTCTGTTAAAAAGGGGGGGATTGGTCCTAAAAAGACCAAACAGGCTGTGATATTATGCGATTCAAAATTAATTGATGAAAAGCATCTAGCCCGTTCACTCGTATTTATGCTTACACAATTGTTTACGTGCTGTGTTCTTATTGGCTGATTCATTCATGGTGAATGGGTTATAGAAGCCTCTAGCCCATCCCCCTGTTGTGACTGGCCAGTAGCGGAGTGTGACTGGGGGTAGTGGATTGGGAAGGGCTGATGGCTGTGTATGTGTGTAGTATGGAGGGGTGTGTGTCCTAGTGGCCGGGCCATGCCCTTGGGACATAATTACAACAGTTTATTAATCACTGGCGCGAGCCTGCAGCAAGGACAGAGCTGAGCAAGATCCGCTTTTATGCTGAGCTCTGCACTCGGCCCGCAGATCAGCACAGGCACTCGCGCGCGCACACAAACCTGCACACTCCTCCAAGCACACACTCACTCAGTCAAGGGAAATGCTGCTTGTTTATAGACAGAACTAAAGCGTATGCATATTAACACTGAGGCTGAGACACACACACACACACACACACAAGCAGGCACACTTCCACCACCCAGCAGAGCATCCCGGACAGGAGAAAGGAGGATCGGTGACAGCAGTGCCCTCCAACCGCACAGGTACAGACAAACCTCCTCTCTTTGTTTTCATTTTCTACTGGGTCTATTTGCAATAGACTGGTCTCTGTAGACCCTGCTTGTTCCATTGTGGGGCTTTGTAATTAAAGATTGTTCAGGTGTGTAGTTTTTCAATGTTGTAGGTAGGAGATTATTCTAAACAGGCGTTTTACATTCAGAACAAGTTGTCTTGACTGCCCTGATGGTGATGTGGGGCATTGAGTACACACGAAGAGGGGTTCGCATAGTGTTCAGTGCATTTCTGACTTTTATCTGGAATTCTGAGTTATTTTATGACATTGGGGTTTATTGTAGTGTACTCTGTCATTTCGTTAGAGCATTAGGAAAAGTACCTGGAGAAGAGATTTAGCAATACAGTAAGGACAAACAGTGATTACCTTAATACTGTGTTCAGTGAACTTGGACATCTGGTGCTGTAATGGCATACCCAGAGGGAAGGTTGTATGACAGACTTCCTCTGAAATACGGTTTGAATGCAGTAAGTCATTGATGGTATGACTGTATTCATATACCAGTATCTTTCATCAGCTTCATTGTAAGAAACAAATATGCCTGGAAAAAGTAGATCACTGTTTAAAAATAACAGTTTGAGTTGGTATTTGAATGACCCCACAGTGGTTGGATACGTTGCCTTCTGTTGCTGGTCCTGGGCTAGTTCTGTCTGATAGATCTCCGAATATCTCGGTTAAGACTATAGTGTTCTGGAAGATTCTGTCCACAGTGAGAGATGCAAAGTGAGTGTCAAACGGGCTCGACAGCCGACCACCAGGGGATTAGATGCTTTGACAAGAATCACATGATAAGTCTGAACCAGTACTACGATGTGTCGGCTCTCTCTCTGAGTCGGATGTGTTAGATCAGACTGATGGGATTAAGACACCTAGCAGAGTATCAAGGAGGGAGAGATGGACAGTATCAAACCTAATCCTTCCATTCATCTTCATTCCACTGTTCCTGCCACAGACACAGCTGTCACTACTGCTGCAGATTCTGCCTACCTAGCCATTCTTCACGTCATGATTAATAGGGCCCTGACTTTTTCTGGACTAGGAAACCTGACCTGACCAGGGAAAACTCAGGGCCACAGTCATGTAATCTAGGTAGAGCCAGTAGTTTCTCCAGACTGCGTGACTCAGATTAGGAAAAACTCCTGGCCACAGTCATTGTTTACCGGTAGGGCCAGGAAACAAGCTGCCCCACTACAAGGGAAAACTCTGAACCTTGGCTTGGGTGGCTGAAGTCTTTGAAAATATTGTGGGCCTTTGTCTGACACCACCTAGTATGCAGGTCCTGGATGGCAGGGTGCTTGGCCCCAGTGATGTACTGGGCCTTATCACCACCCTCTGGAGCATCTTGCGGTGGCGTGCCTTGCTGTTGCCGTACCAAGCGGTGGTGCAGCCAGCTCTCAATGATGCATCTGTAGAACCTTTTGAGGAGCTGAGGACCCATGCTAAATCTTTTCAGCCTCCTGAGGGGGAAGAGATGCTGTTGTACCCTCTTCACAACTCTATGGGTGTCTGTGGACCATGTTAATTCCTTAGTGATGTGGACACCGAAGACCTTGAAGCTCGCCTCTCCATTTCCTGTAGTCCATTATCAGCTCATTTAGCTTGCTGACATTGAGGGAAAGGTTGTTGTCCTGGCGCCACACTGCCAGGTCTCTGGTGACCTTCCTATAAGCAGCCTCATCGTCGTCGGTGATCAATCCTACCGCCGTCGTGTCGTCAGCAAACTTGATGATGGTGTTGGAGTCATGCACGGCCACACAGTCGTGGATGAACAGGGCGTACAGGAGGGTACTAGGCACACACCCTGAGGGGCCCCTGTGTTGATGGTCATCATGGCAGATGTGTTGTTGGCTACCCTCACTACCTGGGGGCGGCCCATCAGGAAGTCCAGGATCCAGTTGCAGAGGGAGGTGTTCAGTCCCATGGTCCTGAGCTTGGTGATGAGCTGTAGTCAATGAACAGCATTTTTACATAGATATTCCTTTTGTCCAGATGGGTGGGGGCAGTGTGGAGTGCAAACCAATGGAATTTTGTAATTTGGCTGAACTATCCCTTTAACGTTGAGGGGACTTCAATCTTTTTTTCACATTCCAGCAGGAACAGCACCATCTAGTGGTCAGAACCTGGTAATATCAGGATGTAGAATGGGACATAAACATAACTTCAATTACTAATTTGTCGGGGGGGGGGGGGGGGACTACCAATTTCACTGGGAGTACATTACATAGGATAAAGAAACAATACTCAGAGCCGCAGCTACATAATATTTGTCAGACACAGAGAACTGATACTATATACTCGTTCTTGGGGTGGGATTGGTGTGGGGTGTGGAGGGTCCATGGGTCGCTTTTGAACATTCCTTTGGATTCCTCATTTCTAACTGCTTGTTAGAAAAAAGTTTGGTCCAAATCGGATGTTGGGTACTATATTTATTGAAAATTATACTAATCCTAGAAATAAAAATGCTCACTTTAGATGCAATCAATTACCTTAATTTCTCAGAGACTAAATTATATTTAAACAAAATAATATTACAGAAATGCTAATCTTATCTGTTTATAACAACAGAAACAATTTCAGGGCTCCCAAGTGGCGCAGCGGTCTAAGGCACTGCATCTCAGTGCTTGAGGCGTCACTACAGACCCGGGTTTGATTACAGGCTGTGTCACAACCGGCCGTGACCGGGAATCCCATAGGGCGACTCACAATTGGCCCAAGCTCAGTTTGGTGGGTCACGTTTCACAGGACGCACGACTTGACCTTCGACTCGCCTGAGCTCGTTGGGGAGTTGCAGCGATGAGACAAGATCGCAATTGGCCGACTTGTCGAAGTAGACATTAATTGAAGTTAGTGATCGTTGTTCTCGGTCATAGGAAATGATGGTTGAGACGACATGTAAGAAAATAAATAATAATAAATAGGATCAGCATAAAAAAATAGTATAATTAGTCAGGAGCCTGTAATACGGCTGCTATCCACTACAGCTCCATCTGATGTGAATGTTCTGTAACATTGCATTCTCCTGAACAGGCCCCAGGACCATTTTTTTGCCAAGTTTAGTTGATGCTACTCCATTATGTTAACAACGAGCATCCCCCTGCCCACCTGAGGATCTGTCTTTATCAGCCATCTATTTCCTGTGTTTGAAGGGTGCAAAATCCACTTGTCACTTAAATATCGCTAGATTGATTGCTTTCATTTTACTCCTGCGATTCTTTCATACGCTTGCTTGTGCCTGTCTTCCCCCCCCCCCCCCCCCCCCCCCCTCCCCCCCTTTTAATGTTACGACCATGGAAATGTTTGTAATGACCTGTTTAAACACACCCCGTTAATGGCTGAAATGGGCTTAAAGGAGAATACATTGTCTGGATTTTAACGCATCGTCTCGACACGTACATCACATGAAATAGAAGAAGAAAAAAATATTGCTAAAAAAAAAGCTGTGTGCTTAGGGTTGTTGTCCTGTTGGAAGGTGAACCTTCATCCCAGTCTGAGGTCCTGAGTGCTCTGGAGCAGGTTGTCATCAAGGATCTCTCTGTACTTTGCTCCGTTCATCTTTTCCTCCATCCTGACTAGCATCCCCAGAGCATGGAGTTGGTGATCCCTGTTACTAATGGTGGTGCAAATGAGAACGTGTTCTCAGTCAACTTACCTGGTAAAATAACAAATAAATAAATGCATCACTGTAGGGATGGTGCCAGGTTTCCTCCAAATGTGATGCTTGGCATTCACTCTGTCAGAGTGACCATCAGGTTCTTCGTCACCTCCCTGACCAAGGCCCTTCTCCCCCAAATGCTCAGTTTGACCTGGCAGCCAGTTCTAGGAAGAGTCTTGGTGGTACCAAACTTCTTCCATTTAAGACTGATGGAGGCCTCTTTGTTCTTGGGGACCTTCAATGTTGCAGACATTTCTTTGCTACCCTTCCCAGATCTGTGCCTGATCACAATCCTGTCTCACATTTTATAGGTCACGTACACATGTTTAGCAGATGTTATTACGGGTGTAGCGAAATGCTCTACGGACAATTCCTTGGACGTCATGGCTTGGTTTTTGCTCAACTGTGGGACCTTTTATATAGACAGGTGTGCCTTTCCAAATCGTGTCCAATCAAGTTGTAGAAACAGGATGCACCTGAGCTCAATTCGAGTCTCATACTGTAGCAAAGGGTCTGAACACTTATGTAAATAAGTTACTTCTGTTTTAAATTTCTTATAAATTTGCACACAAAAAAACTAATGTTTTTGCTTCGATATTGCTTTGGTATTGCTTTGGTATTGTGTGTAGATTGGTGAGGGGGAAAAAATATTTAATTAATTTTAGAACAAGGCTGTAACGTAACAAAATGTGGAAAAAATCAAGGGGTCTCAATGCTTTCACAAAATTTAAATTGGCAAATTGAATACCTGAATTCCCACCCAAATTATTTCTGTGCCAATCAAATGTTTTATGTGCTATATTTCAGTGAATATCTGATGGATTAAAAAAAATCTGTGTTTGCATCCATTGTCTAACTGTGCATGTTATTAGAATTGTTTTTAAAACTTTTAGTAATTTTGATGGCAGTTTCTACATTATGTAGATGTTTAATTAAATGCACAACTGGGAGGGAGTGGAGAGACTAAAATGCTTAGTGGTAAAGAAGCTATGACCCCATTTTGATGAATAATTTATGTACAGCCTTGATGGGGGCCATTTGCCCCATAATCTCTTTCCCGTCTTGCGTGAAAACAAAGTTAAAGCAGCTTCATGCTCCCGGGTAGGAAGGCAGAGTGCTGTGATTTGTCCCAGGTGTTTCCAGTACAGCCACAGAGCCTCGGTCTCAGTAGAGCCTAAAATAGAGCTTTGTGTGCTGAGGCGAGAGGATGGAGGGATGGGGGGAGTGAGGAGGAGAGAAATAGCACTGGGGCACGTTACACAACAAAGTATTCCCAGATGGGTCTCCTTGGCTCGGGCTCCTGCTGCAACGTGAGTTCATTTAGTTTCAGTAGCTTCAAAGACAAGTAGGACAAGCTTCAAAGACGAGTCAAATAAAATTGTATTGATCGTGTACACATTTTGCAGATTTTATCGCAGGTGCAGCATAATTCTTATGTTTCTAGCTCTAACAGTGCAGTAATACACTACATGGCCAAAAGTAGGTGGCCACCCCTTCAAATTTGTGGATTTGGCTATTTCAGCCACACCCGTTGCTGACAAGGTGTATAAAATCGAGAACACAGCCATGCAATCTCTATAGACAAACATTGTCATTAGAATGGCCTGTACTGAAGAGCTCAGTGACTTTCAACGTGATACTATCATAGGATGCCATCTTTCCAACAAATTTCTGCCATGCTAGAGCTGTCCGGTCAACTGTGAAGTGGAAACGCCTAGGAGCAACAACAGCTCTGCCGTGAAGTGGTAGGCCAAACTCACAGAACGGGACCGCCGAATGCTGAAAAATCGTCTGTCCTCAGTTGCAACACTCAATGCCGAGTTCTAAACTGCCTCTGGAAGCGACGTCAGCACAGAAAACTGTTAATCGGGAGCTTCATGAAATGGGTTTCCATGGCCGAGCAGCCGCACACAAGCTTAAGATCAACATGTGCAATGCCAAGCGTCGGCTGGAGTGGTGTAAAGCTCGCCGCCATTGGACTCTGGAGCAGTGGAAACGCGTTCTCTGGTGTGATGAATCACGCTTCACAATCTGGTAGTCTGGGTTTGGCGGATGTCAGGAGAAGGCTGGATGTCAGGAGAAGGCTGCTCCAATGTATAGTGCCAACTGTGAAGTTTGGAGTAGGAATAATGGTCTGGGTCTGTTTTTCATGTTTTTCATGTTAGGCCCCTTGGTTCCAGTGAAGGGAAATCTTAATGTTACAGCACACAAATTCTTGACAATTCTGTGCTTCCAACTTTGTGGCAACAGTTTGGGGAAGGCCCTTTCCTGTTTCAGCATGACAATGCCCCCGTGCACAAAGCAAGGTCCATAGAGAAATTGTTTGTCGAGATCGGTGTGGAAGAACTTGATTGACCTGCACAGAAGTACAGACCTTCCCAGGAGAATAGAGGCTGTTATAGCAGCAAAGGGGGGACCAACTCCATATTAATGCCCATGATTTTGGAATGAGATGTTCGAAGAGGTGTCTACATACTTTTGGTAATGTAGTGTATTGTATGTATGTACTGTATGTGTGTCCAGTGCATTCGAAAAGTATTCAGACCCCTTCACTTTTTCCACATTTTGTTATGTTACATCAAAAAACATCCTCATCAATCTACACACAATACCCTATAATGACAAAGCCAAAACAGGTTTTTGAAATGTTAGCAAATGTATTACAAATAAAAAAACAACCTTAATAACATAATTATTCAGACCCTTTGCTATTAGACTCAATTGAGGTCTTCAAAGTAGCCTCCCATTGCCTTGTTGACAGCTTTGCACACTCTTGGCATTCTCTCAACCAGCTTCATGAGGTAGTCACCAGGAACGCATTTAATTTAACAGGTGTGCCTTGTTAATTTGTAGAATTTCTTTCCTTCTTCATGAGTTTGAACTAATCAGTTGTGTTGTGACAAGGTAGGGGTGGTATACAGAAGATAGCCCTATTTGATAAAATACCAAGTCCATATTATGGCAAAAACAGCTCAAATAAGCAAAGAGAAACAACAGTTCATAATTTCTTTGAGACTTGAAGGTCAGTCAATCCATGGTGGTCCTCTCACGAGGACCGCCACAGGAAAGGAAGACCCAGAGTTACCTCTGCTGCAGCCTCAGAAATTTCAGTCCAAATAAATAGTTCAGAGTTCAAGTAACAGACACATCTCAACATCAACTGTTCAGAGGAGACTGTGTGAATCAGGCCTTCATGGTCGAATTACTGCAGAGAAACCACTACTGAAGGACACCAATAATAATAAGAGACTTGCTTAGGCCAAGAAACATGAGCAATGGACATTAGACCGGCGGAAATCTGTCCTTTGGTCTGATGAGTCCAAGTTTGAGATTTTTGGTTCCAACCGCCTTGTCTTTGTGAGATGCAGTGTAGGTGAACGGATGATCTCTGCATGTGTGGTTCCCACCGTGAAGCATGGAGGAGGTGGTGTGGGGATGCTTTGCTAGTGACACTGTCAGTGATTTATTTAGAATTCAAGGCAAACTTAACCAGCATAGCTACCACAGCATTCTGCAGCAATATGCCATCCCATCTGGTTTGCGCTTAGTGGGGCTGTCATTTGGTTTTCAACAGGACAATGACCCAACACACCTCCAGGCTGTGTAAGTACTAATTGACCAAGGAGAGTGATGGAGTGCTGCATCAGATGACCTGGCCTCCACAATCCCTTGACCTCAACCCAATTGAGATGGTTTGAAATGAGTTGGACCGCAGAGTGAAAGAAAAGCAGCTAACAAGTGCTCAGCATATGTGGGAACTCCTTCAAGACTTTTGAAAAAGCATTCCAGGTGAAGCTGGTTGAGATAATGACAAGAGTGTGCAAAGCTGTCATCAAGGCAAAGGCTATTTGAAGAATCTCAAATATAAAATATATTTTGATTTGTATAACGCTTTTTGTTACATGATTCCATGTGTTTTTTTCATAGTTTTGTTGTCTTCACTATTATTCAACAATGTAGAAAATAGTAAAACTAAAGAAAATCCTTGAATGAGTAGGTGTGTCCAGACTTTTTACTGGTACTGTATGTTTCAGAGGTTTAAAAAGGAACAATTATAAACCAGTACTTTTTGGGGGTTCGAGCCGTTTCAGAACTTTATTTTGCTGGTCGAAAGAGTGGAACAGAACGGGGAAAAAATGATAGTTCTGATCCGAACGAAACCATTGGAAAATGATTTTGGTTCCAACCCCTGGAGTGTATGGATAGTATATGAATAGAAAAGGTGTGTGTGTGTGTGTGTGTGTATAGGTGTTGAAATTCTGGTGAATGACCACCAATCTAATATTCAAAATATATTTTTGGCCGTCGGTAATAATGCAAGAAACGTTTTGAGCAAATAATGTACGAAATAACACGCCAAAAAATATACACTGTAAAGATGGCTAGGAGCTGGAATCAGGGTGACCCAAGTCTGTTGGCGCCATCTTGTCAAATAGGACGACTACTTTATTCTGAGTGGAATAGTGAACATTGTGGTGACAAGTGCTTGTTTTATTTCACGGGCAGAGTGAGAACGAATGTACTATTTATAAGGATGGTCTGTCTGGTAGATCTTAAAGCCAGCCTATGTTATGCTCATAAAATGGAAGGTTCTCATAATTATGTCCTAGATTGGAATGTTCTACTGGCCAGTAGATATTCCTTGCGTATTGTGATCTAAGTGGGAAATGGAGAGGGGTAAAGATGTGAACAAAGCATCTTTCAGTATCAGACAACACTTAATCAGTAGATACACTACCCTTCAAAGTTTGGGGTCACTTAGAATTGTCCTTGTTTTTAAAAGAAAAACGACAACAAAGTGTCCATTTTAAAATAACATCACATTTTTCAGAAATATAGTGTAGACATTGTTAATATTGTAAATTACTATTGTACCTGGAAACGGCTGATTTTGTTATGGAATATATACATAAGCGTACAGAGGCCCATTATCAGCAACCATCACTCCTGTTTTCCAATGGCACGTAGTGTTAGCCTTTTTAAAATGATCAACTTGGATTAGCTCATGGATCATTAGAAAACCCTTTTGCAATTATGTTTGCAGAGCTGAAAACTATGCTGATTTAAAGAAGCAATAAAACTGGCCTTTAGACTAGTTGAGTATCTTGAGCATCAGCATTTGTGGGTTCGATTACAGGCTCAAAATGTCTAGAAACAAAGAACTTTCTTCTGAAACCCGTCAGTCTATTCTTGTTCTGAGAAATGAAGGCTAGGATATTTTAATGGACAAAAATATGCTTTTCTTTCAAAAACAAGGACATTTCTAAGTGACCCCAAACTCTTGAACAGTAGTGTAGGTTGGTTTCTAAATTTGAATGTCTATTATATCTGATCTATTCATTTATTTATGATATTATACTGAACAAAAATATAAACGCAACATGCAACAATTTCACAGATTTAACTGAGTTAGTTTTATTTAAGGAAATCCGTCAATTGAAATGAATTCATTAGACCCTAATCTATAGATTTCACGACTGGGCAGGGGCATAGCCATGGGGAGTTTTTCCCTACACAAGGGCTTTATTAAAAATTCTCTAAAACAACGTTGGAGGCGGCTTATGGAAGAGAAATTAACATTCAATTCTCTGGCGAAAGATCTGGTGGACATTCCTGCAGTCCATTCCAATTGCGCGTGGAATTGTATTGTGTGACAAAACAGCACATTTTAGAGTTGCCTTTTATTGTCTCCAGCACAAGGTGCACATGTGTAATGGGACCAACACTTTACATGTTGCGTTCAGTATATATCTAAAGAAATCCCCCTCCAGAGCATACAGACTGTGCCTGACCTATGACCAGAGCGTATCTTATGTTCTCCCTCTCGCTACAATACCAACTCTCCATTAAGACATAACCAGTACATAACCTCCATTGAGATCTCTAGAGGATGTCTTCTTAGCTGGTGTTCATATGCCTAGCAGTTAAGAGCATTGTACCAGTAACTGAAAGCTCGCTGGTACAAATCCCAGAGTCAACTAGGTAAAACATCTGTCGATTTTGCCATTGAGCAAGGCACTTAACTCTGCTTGCTCTTGATAAGAGTGTCTGCTAAATGACTAAAATGTCAAATGTTGACAGGCCTACTGTACTGTAACTGTATTAGGGAAAAGAAGGAAGGCTAGATAGACTGTTTCTGACGCTAGGTGCCAGACAGCTGAAGCAAATGCCAAGGAATTTAGAGTATGGCAATAAATCACCAGCATTTCACAAAGGAAATTGATGTTGCCGCCCTTCAGAAAGTGAAGAAGATGCAGTACATATATATATATACAGTACGTTTATACTAGTCTTTTTGTTAGTAGGTTAGTGGAGCGATATGGAGAACGCGGACGCAATCCAGACATAACGGAATTCAACAGTATTCAAAAATGTATTTAACTTAATAGGGAATCAACTAAATGTATTGAATGTTTATTAATTTTCCCAGGTTTATTTTAAGACATGAACAGAATGCATATTTCTGAAGAGGCAAGGAGAATTCCCCGTCTGTGTAATTCTCTGGCAACAGCTCTGTTGGACATTCCTGCAGTCAGCATGGCAATTACAAGCTCCCTCAACTTGAGACATCTGTGGCATTGTGTTGTGTGACAAAACTGCACATTTTAGAGTGGCCTTTTATTGTCCCCAGCACAAGTGTAATGATCGTGCTGTTTAATCAGATTCTTGATATGGCACACCTGCCAGGTGGATGGATTATCTTGGCAAATAAGAAATGCTCACTAACAGGGATGTAAACAAAATTTGAGAGAAATAAGCTTTTCATGCATATGGAACATTTCTGGGATATTTTATTTCAGCTCATAACATGGGACCAACACTTTATGTTAAAATTTAGAAAGGTGTGATTTTGAGAGCGAAAACTAGAAGAAACGGGAAAACAGAAACCTGGAAAAACAAAATGAAGAAAACGGAATTTGGGAAAAAACGAAATGGGGGTCAGGCAAAACCATTACAGATTTTATAGGGGCCTAATGTAGGTTAGGGTTTGACAAAATACATCCTGTTTTATTGGGTTCAGGATTCCCTTTTGATGTTGTTTCAGGCACATACAGCAGCGTGTTTGCCTTGCCTTGCTTCCTGTTTGATGTGTTGTTGTTCAATCAAAGCCAAGGTAAAGTAATGATCCTGCCAACCTGATTGAGCAGAGAGAAGAGCTGTTTTTAAAGAAGCTCGGCACAACCTGCATCAGTATATTGATTCACAGGAGTCATCCTCACCTCTCTGACCTCAGACGCAGCACTGGAGCAGGCTTGGGTAATTAGCGTTGGGCTAGAAGCCAGAGAGGAAAGGTTGAGTGTATATTATTATAATGTTGCAGTAGTTTCTCCTCCATCGTCTGGGTTTGAGGGGATGAAGAGTATTTTGTATGAAGGTTTTAGCCCACCAAAGCTCAGCACCTGCTATGGCTGACACTGTAAACTTACAAGGCAATTACTTTGAGTTTTGTTTACTATCTCTATCTGTAAGTTTTCTGACTTCAAAGAAAGAGCATAGTTCACCATGTCATAGTGACTGCACTCTCCAGATGTTCTTCTGCTGTTGAAGTGTTCTCTTTTTGTAGTTTTTATCAAAACAAAATCATCTGATTTTGAAGTTGTTGTTTTTGTCCTTTTTGTTGTTGTTTTTTGTATTTTACCCCTTTTTTTTCTCCCCAGTTCCTTAGACCGATGTGCCACTCGGGAGGCCCTTTCATCCTTGTTTTTATAATATAGTTATGTAAACGAGTCATTTTATTCACCAATTCATTCCTAGGTATTTCTGTCTTTAAATAATCATATAGAATAGATAGCAAGTACGCTCTCCCAGTCCGTCCCCTACCCCTCTCACTGACTACAGTATGATTTTTACATTAGAGGTGTTTTGTTGAGGTTGTGTTATTGATTGCTTTTGACTCTCAGTACAGGCTCGACAATGTATGCACAGTAATACTATAGGGACGGTGGTTTCTCTTCGCTATCTCAGATTTACAGTTGATTTACAGGCTCCAGTTTCTGACGGAGACTGTCGGCTCAGGCCGCCTTCCTTCCTTCCCCAAGGTGACTTTGGCATCTTCTCACTCTGTGGAGTCTTGGCTCACTCTGTTTTTGTCGTCAGTCACTGAGCTTTCTTTTCTTACAGAATTCAATTGACTTCTCCTCTCAGTAGGGTAAATCGACACTTAGTTTTTACACATTTATTTACTGTATTTACCACAGTACTTATTTTCTCTGGAAACACATAAAAATGAACTGTATTAATATAACTTGAAGTAGGTTGACTTTCTTTCCAGCTGTCTCTTGAGTGATCAAATCCCCAGGTTATGACATACTGTATGTAGGCTGTTGCTTGGTAAGAGTGTTGTTTTGTCAGATTGCTGTTTATTAGTCTCTTCCTCCTGGGGTTAGTGGAGGATCCACAGCACCAGCATCAGAGAGGGGGGAATGGCTATCCAGTCAAACACCCCAGTCCAGCCGAGCTCAGGTTGCCCAGGAGAGACACTCAATCCTGGGCCACGGTGCTGTCTGAGACTGGGGTGTTTGGTTCAGAGTGGAGGAAACTGGATCTGAAGGGCCGTGGGTTAGAACAATGACCTGCCGTCCCGTCAGGAGCATTATCAACCACAGAACTCTCCAGAGGAAGAGATCAATACCACAAACACACCTATCATAGTCTGCTTTTCACATCATCTGTTAGAAATGCATTAAAACAAATGTCAAATGTTTATCCGTGTGAGTGTTTGTAATGGCATGTTGTGCCATGTCTTGTCTAATGTGCCAACAAGTGTGTTGTGCATATGTTCCGCACACTGTGGCATGTCTAATATACCGTGTGTGTGTGTGTGTGTCCCAGGTGTGGAGCCTGAAGTTGGAGCAGGAAGTAGAGAAGAACAAGCTGCTAACAGAGGCTCTCCAGACCTTAGCTACAGAGCACCAGGATCTAGACCAGCAGTCCCTCTGTAAAGGGAGGAGGTCCTCCACGCTAAGCACACTCACAGAGGATGACTTCTATGATGCCCTGTCCGGTCAGTCAACCCCAACTGTCTTCATTAAACCCTTGGAGTGCATCGTAAATGGCACCCTATTCCCTACATAGTGCGCCATACTGACCAGAGCTCTAGAAGTATTCTATATAGGGCGGGGATACTCAACTAGTATTTGAGAAGTTCCGGTTACACAAGTTTCCTAGGTGGCAAATGTCCGGATGAATATATTCATTTATCGGTAGTAACAAACCCCCACCTCGCGACCCCAAACTGTTCACATTCCTCTTTTTGGCAGAAAGAACAGATAGTAGTTAAGATAATTATTCAGCGATTCTACACATTGAGCCATGGGGTGGTGAGAACATTTAGCTGTTTTAAAGCTAATTTCCTGCCATTCTACACATTTTGCCATATCGTACTGTATGTGTGTTTATGTGATACCTGAGTGACTTCAAGGCACCCATGTGCGCACAATCTGGCCATGATAACTACAGGTTTTAGATTGGCTAACTGACTTACCTAGCTAACATGGGCTACTTGGTCAACTGGACATTTCTGGTTATAAATAGCTCTCTAAGATCTGTCAGTGAATCACATAACTAGGGAAACTGCCCATGCACTACCAAATGTCTGAATTACATAACTAGGGAAACTGCCCATGCACTACCAAATGTCTGAATTACATAACTAGGGAAACTGCCCATGCACTACCAAATGTCTGAATTACATAACTAGGGAAACTGCCCATGCACTACCAAATGTCTAAATTGCATAACTAGGGAAACTGCCCATGCACTACCAAATGTCTGAATTGCATAACTAGGGAAACTGCCCATGCACTACCAAATGTCTGAATTGCATAACTAGGGAAACTGCCCATGCACTACCAAATGTCTGAATTACATAACTAGGGAAACTGCCCATGCACTACCAAATGTCTGAATTACATAACAAGGGAAACTGCCCATGCACTACCAAATGTCTGAATTGCATAACTAGGGAAACTGCCCATGCACTACCAAATGTCTGAATTACATAACTAGGGAAACTGCCCATGCACTACCAAATGTCTAAATTGCATAACTAGGGAAACTGCCCATGCACTACCAAATGTCTAAATTGCATAACTAGGGAAACTGCCCATGCACTACCAAATGTCTAAATTGCATAACTAGGGAAACTGCCCATGCACTACCAAATGTCTAAATTGCATAACTAGGGAAACTGCCCATGCACTACCAAATGTCTGAATTACATAACTAGGGAAACTGCCCATGCACTACCAAATGTCTGAATTACATAACAAGGGAAACTGCTAATGCACTACCAAATGTCTGAATTGCATAACTAGGGAAACTGCCCATGCACTACCAAATGTCTGAATTACATAACTAGGGAAACTGCCCATGCACTACCAAATGTCTAAATTGCATAACTAGGGAAACTGCCCATGCACTACCAAATGTCTAAATTGCATAACTAGGGAAACTGCCCATGCACTACCAAATGTCTGAATTGCATAACTAGGGAAACTGCCCATGCACTACCAAATGTCTGAATTACATAACTAGGGAAACTGCCCATGCACTACCAAATGTCTGAATTGCACCTTGTGCATTCTACTATTACAATTCTCAACAGCATTCAATTGAAAGCCCGACTGAGTTCCTAAAATCTGGTCCGTGGTCTGTATTCACCCCTTTCTGGGTCTGAATCTGGACTGTGGTACGTACTCATCCCATTCTGGGTCTGAATCTGGACCGTGGTGTGTGTGCGTGTGTGTGTGTGTGTGTGTGTAGGCATATAGAGAATAGGGTGCTGTTTAAGATCGCAAAAATTGACATTAATTATACCATTAACATATTTTTGTTTCAGGCTATTCTGTTTTTCATTGACCTGTACCTCAGAACATGTTTGAAAGACCTCTATAAGCACCTCTATACAAAGTGATGTATTAACACTTCCAGAGTACACAGCAACAAGCTACACCTAGATAAGAACCAATTAAATGAGCCTTGTAAATCTGTAATAAAAAATGAGCCGGCTGACTATCGTGGCTCTGCAGCTCTGAACGATAAAGCTGAGTTGATTCCTTCAGTCTAAATTTTTCATTGACCCTACCTGGCTCCCTAACCTTAAAGCTCCTCCACACTGTTGTCAGTAATGAAAACCACTTCCCCTGTGGAGTTGTTTCTGTGTTGAAGAATAGGCTGTGGTTTACAGACACCTTGTTTATTTTTATCAGCAGCATAGACACCTCTAGGATCCAGCAACACATCTCTCTCCAGCAGACGGTAGCCTCTGAGGCTGAGGAAGATTTCACTCTTTATTTGGTTCTTTCTTTATACAGTTTGCAGAGACTGACTTGATAATTGTGCAGTGTGATGAATGATGTATGACCTAGGGAAATTCCACGGTAATGGTTCTTTCTTCATACAGTTTGCAGAGACTGACTTGATAATTGTGCAGTGTGCTGAATGATGTATGACCTAGGGAAATTCCACGGTAATGGTTATTTCTTCACACAGTTTGCAGAGACTGACTTGATAATTGTGCAGTGTGCTGAATGATGTATGACCTAGGGAAATTCCACGGTAATGGAATTATGCGCTCTACGATTTGTCAGTTTAAAAGGTATGCCAAACAAAAACCGTTGATTTCAAAGTTTAACAAACCATGCAACTCTATGCACAATGACTGCTTCAAACAATTTACAGAGTATATGCAAAATATAAAAAAATATTGGAAAAATTTACTGGAAAAAAAACTTTTGGTAACAGATTTACGAAAACATCTCCTTTTAGTTTTCACGTTTTTATTGTCACTTGCACAAGTACAGTGAAATTGCCTTTCATTCTTGATCTTTCCCAACAACGCAGTAATCAATTTCAGCATGTGTCGCTGTCTGTGTGCACGGAACATGATTCACTACACATGCTAACGGGGTGGCTGAGGTGCCCAGAAGGTCCCCAGGGCACCCCAGCCTCCCTCCATGTCTTCCTGTCTAATGACCAATCCCAGCGCTGTGTTACACGGCTGGTTACCCAACGATCAGCTACACCGGCTAATTGTCTCCATGTTGGGATAATGGCCCTTACAACTAGTGTTGCAGAGAAGTAACAATCTCAAAATGGCCACTGCTGATGAATCCCAAGGCTAATGAGACAGCTAGCAAGCGCTTCTTCTTAAGGCTGAAATATTCTCTCATTTCAGCTGGAAATATCTCTCGCTGTAGCTAGGCTCTAAAATTCCAACTCAATTCAAAAGGAGCTGGTTAAGTGAAACCTTTTTAAGAATATGATATGACCAGATTAAATGGAATTGTTAGCTCCAGTAATTACTCTATGCTTGGCTAACAATGCTTTAGTACTGAAATAGATGTCGAACTCTGTAGTGGGCTTCTCCAGCACAGTGTAGCCTATACCTTAGAGCCTTGCAGTAGAGTAGTGATTGATACTGTATGCTGGCTAAAATAGGAGCGTGCTGCTTTGCTATACAGTATGCTTGTGCATTTTTAGAGTGATCCCTGGTTCTCTGGGATTTGTTGTTGCATCATTCATCCATCCACAGTGATCTACTGGTCAGTGCTTTCTCTCTCCCTACTCTTATAAATATACCCTGCTTACAGCAATCTATAATACAATGTTTACGTTCAATGTAAGAGAGAGAAAATCGATCAGCACGTTAGACATCTTCACTCTTCCTTGTTTACATAATAAAGATGCATCATGTCCATTTGTTATTATTGGATGAAGCCACATGACCTACATCTATCAATACCATTGCTCTACTTACGAGAGATTTTGAAGCTTGTTCCCATAACCGCATTATTGGCATGCCCGAAAAAAAACTTATTGGTAATATCAGCTCTGTGACCCTGCCTCACACAAAGAACTACAAAACTATTATACAATATTCTATGATTCAGTCTCTCAGCTCCTCCTCTTTGTTCTGTTTCCCCTCCCCTTTTTCCTGGGTGTTACTACCTGTGTTGTCCCTAGTAGCGGTTACATGCAGTCTAAGTTAGAGACAGAGCCAGAGTACTGTACTAACCACAGCAGACACAGCACCCAGAGGAAGGGGAACGTCTTTGTGGCCTCTCATAGGAACCCTATCTCCCAGGTGTGGTTTCGCTGGCTGCAGGGAGGGAGGGAGTTCTGTCAGTCACTACCGGGTGGAGGTGTGTGAAGGCAGGCTGCAGAAATAAAGTTTTTTTGTTTTTGTTTGCTTTGCTAGGCTCAAAGGTGACATGACTCCCTCTCTGTCTCTGGCCCCTGGCACCCCCCTCCCCCTGCAGAGTCCGACGACGAGCATTCTCTCTCTCTGAGCGGCTTCCTGTCTGTGGCCGGACACTCGTGTGAAGAGGAGGAAGAAGGGGAGGTGAAGGAAGAGGAGAGGGAGCCCTCTCTGTTCAGCAGCAGCACCCTCAGGGGACCCGCTGCCGCCTGCGACATGTCTGGGGAGGTTAACCATGGCGACAAGAAGGCCCAATGCAACGGAGTGAAGAAGCACAGGTGGGGTCAGGGTGCAGTTAATATGTGATGTAAACGGCTTGTTTTCAACTTGGTTTCCTGCTTGTTTTTCTTGTCCCCTTCTCCAGCTCCTATTAAAGCAAGGCTTTTAACTGTGCGGTTAATTTATTCTAGTATATTCTATCATTATTTATATTGTTTTATTGTTTCGAAATGTGTTTTTATCACGTGACATTTTGTAGGAAATTACTTTGTATGCAATAGAGCCAACGGCATATAATGTGATATACCCCAGTACGTCTAGGTTTTTATTCCTGTGTTTGTTTGGGCACCCTAGCCCCATAGACGGGTCTCTCTTGTTTTTCCATCCACAGTTATGTCATTCAGATTCAGCAGGCTAGTGGCTTCTTGGTGCTTGGTACACTGGGTCAGAGCAGAAGGCTTTTTGAAGATTGGTCAGTCTACTTTATTTCTGTGGACGAAAGATGGTTGCATGCCCTCTCTTTCTTAATCCAAACAATTGACCCGTGAATAATTTAGTGCTTGCCAGTTTAGAGCACGGAATACTGAGTGAGAGGAAAGGGGTGTGTGTGTGTGTGTGTGTGTGCGCGCGCGCCTGTGTGTGTGTTGTAAAAGATTGATGAGGAGCTTGTTTATACGCTATAGCTGTCATTCAGAGTTATAGCTTCTCTGGCTATGTATGTGTAGATACATCTCTGTTGTGTGATGGAATGAAGGAGCCCTATGGGCCCTGGTCAAAAGTAGGGGAGATTGGGGTAAGTTGAACCGAAGGAGTGAGTTGAGCCACCCTTGATTCTAGTAAACCACACACACAACGAATCATCTGACCAAATATTTAGGAAGAGGTCGTCATTTCATGGAGTCTGAAGAAAGAAACCAAATGGAAAAAGTGGTAAGCAAGAAACAGTTTTTCACCAATTTTAAGATGGTTCTATACATCAGTTTGGGGTCTCTATAAGCTTCAAAGAGGCCCTTAACTCAGCATGAAAGTGCAACCTTGTAGCTGTGTGGGCTAATATAGTCAAAATGTTGGCCTTGGGGTAAATTGAGCAAATTAAAGTGTTTTCTTCCCAGGTGTAATGCAAGGCATTATCGCTGGGATATGAGGTATCAACACGGCCTGGCCTATGTTAAAAGTGTTTTAAAAGTATAAAGTGTTTGTTTGTTAATAAGCCTCTGATAAAATATGCTTAAAGTTATTAAAAGACCAAAAAGCATTTGTGTTTGGGAAATTAAGATTGACATGGTTTTAAAAAGAAAGTAGTAATATTTAAATCAGTACAGACATTTGAAGGCTGCTTAATTGACCCTATCCTGTGGCTCAACTTACCCCATAACCGGTGTAAGTTATGCCTAGAGACCACTGTTTTGGGACAAGCTATGTTTTCAAAACTGTAATGTTTTACATGAATTCTGATTATTTCCAGGGATACACAACATCCTGAAATATATGTATATATATTTGTTAGAAAGAATACTACATTCTCTGCACCTTACACACACACATCATGCTACACACACATCACAACTGCTACTACCAGACTTATTCAGACTTATTCTTCTTAGCTAAATACTGAACAATTTAAACACTTTCCCCCTAATCCCCCTTCCCCAAAGCTCATGTCAAAATTGGACTATAAATTGTACATTCCTGTATTATACTTATGCAAAAAACCCAAAAAATCTATTCTACTGGGCCATTTACTTTGTTCGTTTTCTTAACTTTTATTATTTCTTATTATTGCATTGTCGAGAAGGAACCTGCAAGTAAGCATTTCGTTGGCTGGTGTATACCATGTGCATGAAACCTGAAACTATACTATATTTCCCTTGACGGAGTGATGCTGAATGTACAAAATGGTTCAACTTCACCACTCTTCACCTAGTGCACTAAATTGAGGATAGGGTGCCATTTGGAATGCTCACATTCTCCTTCCAGGATTCTGGACTCACTCCAACCAAATAAGCTAATTGATATCAACAGTGCTTCACACTCGTGGGCCCACTATTAATCATGGTGCAGTCAGACATGCTCTCATAAAGGAGATGGGATTCAGTCATTGTCTACCTCAGTATGTTAAAGATAACTCATTTTTTAATTGATACCTCAATTTGTAATCCCAGAAGCGTACGATAAATCCTTGATTATGTGTTGTAAAGGCTTGATTTGAGTCAAGCGAAAATGTATATGTCTATGGGAACTGAATGAAGCTGTAGAGTGAGTAAGCATAGCGAGTTAAAGTACGAATCAGTTTCTTTAGCGTAACAGGTTATGGCGTGTTGTGGAGCCGGCAGAAGTACTGCTCCACCATGCTCCATTGGCCTGCTCATTCCACTGTTAAGAGAGAAGGGTTAGGATTTAGCCCCACAGGCCTCCTCTTTCCTCTCCCTTCATCTCCTGCTGCGTTCGCTGTGTGTAGCTGCTTCACTGCTTATCGCTAAGTAAACACGCCGCCTCCCTGAGGCATACACACCTGGTCCACGGGCGGGTCGCAATGCACACACAAACACCGACGGGAACATGCAAACACTCTCCCAATCATTCATGGGCGTTGCCTGAGGCTTGACCGCAGCAGCTACAGTTGGCTAATTAGCTGTCAGGTTACTCTGTTTCGAAATAGTAGGTCAAGCCATCACTGATGTTCCAGATAAGGTTCATGTATGGCTGTACTCTCTGCATAACTAAACAATGGCTTACTTTTGTGTATTCCAAAGATAGTTCCTCTCCATGAACAAAGATGGCCAAGAGCATCACACAAAACCAAGGGTACTTGCTTAATTGCAAATACTTAGAAAGTAAACACGCCTCACCAACAACATGATACCTACTATCTGATTTAATGATAGCCTCGCCTTAGAGCATTGCTGAGACGTAGGAGGAAGAGAGCTGTGCCTTATCTATAAAGTAGCTATATATATATATATATATATATATATATATTACTGTAAGAGAATCTGGCTTAAACCCCTCATTAATTACCCTGTCACCAAAGTCCCTTTTTTTAATCTGGTTCAATTCTCTGGGACCATGTCTGCATCCATATATATTCAGTGGGATCACCCCATTTAGATCTGACCTAATTGTTTGTCTGTTTCTATTCGACAGAACGTCTTTGCCGGCGCCCATGTTCTCCAGGAATGATGTCAGCGTCTGGAGCATCCTGAAGAAATGCATCGGCATGGTGAGAATTCACACTCACACTCAGTATTCATTTAAAGAAGGGTACTGCATTGGCACAACCCAAAGGCACAGGAGCTGGATGAAAATTAATCTGGCTGGGCAAAGAAAGACAGGGATGTTAGTTCACTGTTTCCTGCACCCCACCCCCCCCACCCCCCCCCCCCCCCCCAAAACGTTGAAAGCAAACAGTGAGCAAACATGCCTTTCTCTCTGTCTGCCAAGAATTCAGCCACAAACATTACATTTACATTTGTCATTTAGCTGATGCGTGCTGGTCCCCCATGGGAATCAAACCCACAACCCTGGCGTTGCAAGAACCATGGCTCTACTAACTAAACCACACGGGATAGATGTATTTTCTGCTGTTTTTTCCCCCTCTGTATTTTCTCTTTATACTTTGTTCAATCTGACGCTTCTTTAATGTGGATTTGTGCTGTGTTAGTGGGAAATACTGCTGACCTGAGAATGTGTCCTTGGGCCGACATACCGGCTAATGAGTTACTGTAGTTACTGTAGCTATGGAGAGATTTACTTGCCTTGTTATAGCTTGTATATATTTGTGACCATCTAAGCACAGGTCTATGATGTGAAAGACCCTGTCATCAGTAGTGGTCTGTAGGGATCCTAATCCCACTTTTCCACTTCCTGGATGATTTTTAATTGGATGATATAAGCTCTACACTTCCTGTACTTCCTCTAATTAAAGCGGTGTAATGATTCCCATCTGTGGCTCAAATGGCAACCTGTTCTCTATGTAGGGTGGTTGTTCCACGAAAAGAGTGCCTTTTGCATCCCTTTTGATATTTTGAAAATAAATTGTGCACCAATATTGCATTTTAAAAGCCGGTTATGGAGAATTAAATCCATCTGATTTTAAAATATGAATAAAGACATGCTAAAGTGCCAAAATCCCATTTTCACCATCATTGTAAAGCCCTAGTTATTTTGTTGCTTTGTCAGTCATTTCTGAAGATGATTATTTATTTCATGTGATTAGTGAATCATTTACGTCTGTCCCTCATTTTAAGGTCAACCGTGTTACATTTTTTTCTTTTAAATATTTTTTTCGAATGAAACATTGAACATCTAATAGTCAAATAAATCATAGTGTAAAAGCAGGCGAATGAACTGGTTCTTCTCTTTTTGGCCATTTTGTGGTGGAAAACTGACTGGGTCGAGCATAACACATTAACCCTGAAATATTTTTGGAAGCTTGCATTCAGTCCCTGTTGCACACAACAAGCTTCCATTCCCCATCTCAAAAGGGGATTTATGGCTGATTTTTAAGATTAAATCGTCAATCGTCAATCGTTACTTTATTTGGCACTTAATAGGCACTTACTATAGTCATTTTTTTATGAGAAGGGAAACATGTTTTTATGAAGTTTAATGTGCTCTTTATGAAAGAATGCTTGTTTTTTTGTTGTTGACCAAGTTACACTTCTCAAGGCACCGAATTGGTGGAACCACATCAGTGCAATACTTTGACTAGGGCCCCTTGACCAGAGCCCTAATGGGCCCTGGTAAAAAGTAGTGCCCTACATAGGAAATGTGGTGCCATTTGGGACACAGCCCTGGTGTAAGGGCAGACACTAATGGCAATGGAGAAACTACCATAACTATGTGTGTGTACTCTGTGGGTTAAAATGAGTTAGATCCATGGCAAACCATTGTTTTAACTCAGGGTTGCTACTGAAATGTGGGCCTTTTTACTGACACTGCAGAGACGTGTCAAACTGTTCCGGACTGGGATCTAGACTAGAGCTTATTGCTGATGTTATCACACCTCTGTCATTGAAACACAACTATGTGAGCTTTATAGGGACTTCCACTCTATTACCAATGTCCTGTAATTGTCTCAAGTACTTTCAGTCTATTGCACTCTCTAATCACTATATTCCCAATGTCCTATCATTGTCTGATATTACTGTATAATATAATACAGGTATGTCTGTGTGGGCTGTGGATGAACTTCTTTGCTTGTGTGTTACCTTACCTCTCTCTCTCTCTCTATGACTCGTCTCCTCTTTTTCTCTCCTCTCCCAGGAGCTGTCTAAGATAGCCATGCCAGTAATCTTCAACGAGCCCCTGAGTTTTCTTCAGCGGCTGACAGAGTACATGGAGCACACATATCTCATCCACCAGGCTAACGCTGCCGCAGACTCCATGGAGAGGATGAAGGTATTTTGCCCACGTCTTCATCATCCTCTCTCGTATAGACATGCGCATGAGTTTTCACTCACAATCACCGTTGTAGTACATACTCTTTTGGCTGTGCTCATCGACAGCTTCTGACGTTACACATTTCTGTTCATCTATGATGGTTTCAGTGTGTGGCAGCATTTGCTGTGTCTGCTGTAGCATCACAGTGGGAGAGGACTGGAAAACCCTTCAATCCACTTCTAGGAGAAACCTATGAGCTAATCAGGTTAGACATATATTACTGTGGTTGATGTTTAGGTTGACTGTTCTGTATGTGTTGTGAGATGGTGGTTACTACTAGGGGTACTAGATTGACTCAAGACGTCACCAAAATACATTTGAATCCTTAAGTCAGATGTCTCAAGACATCTGAAGATGGAAGGTGATGGCTAAGTATGTACCATTAACTCCCTCCCTCCTGTCCCCTTAGAGAGGACCTAGGGTTCAGGTGGATGTCTGAGCAGGTGAGCCACCACCCCCCTGTCAGCGCCTTCCACGCCGAGGGCCTGCAGGAGGACTTCCTGTTCCACGGCTCCATCTACCCCAAACTCAAGTTCTGGGGAAAGAGCGTGGAGGCAGAGCCTAAAGGCATCATCACCCTGGAGCTGCCCAAGTAAGTCTGGAGCTGAGATTCCCTCCACAGTGTACATGTACACTGAACATAAATATAAACCCAACATGTAACGTGTTGGTCCCCTGTTTCATGAGCTGAAATAAAATACTCCAGAAATGTTCCATATACACAAAAAGCTTGTTTCTCAAAATTGTTTTGCACAAATTTGTTAACATCCCTTTTAATGAGCATTTCTCCTTTGCCAAGATAATGCATCCACCAGACAGGTGTGGCATATCAAGAAGCTGATTAAACAGCATGATCATTACACTGGTGCGCCTTATGATGGGGACAATAAAAGGCCACTCTGAAATGTGCAGTTTTGTCACACAGCACAATGCCACAGATGTCTCAGGTTTTGAACGAGTGTTCAATTTGGCATGATAACTGCAGGAATGTCCACCAGAGCTGTTAGCAGATCATTTTAATGTTAATTTCTCTACCAGAAGCCGCCTCCAATGTCGTTGTTGAGAATTTGGCAGGCATAAGTTACAAACACCGAACACAATTGCTTTGTGACGAGATCCTGATGCCCATTGTCGTGCCATTCATCTGCTGCCATCACCTCATGTTTCAGCATGATAATGCACAGCTCCATGTCGAAAGGATCTGTACACAATTCCTCGAAGCTGAAAATGTCAGTTCTTCCATGGCCTTCATACTCACCAGACATGTCACCCGTTTAGAATGTTTGGGATGCTATGGATCAACATGTACGACAGCGTGTTCTAGTTCCCGTCATTATCCAGCAACTTCACACAGCCATTGAAGAGGAGTGGGACAACATTCTACAGGCCACAAACAACAGCCTGATCAACTCTATGCGAAAGAGCTGTGTCGCGCTGTAGGAGGCAAATGGTGGTCACACCAGATACTGACTGGGTTTCTGATCCACGCCCTGACTTTTTTTAAAGGTATCTGTTACCAACAGATGCATATCTGTATTCCATGCATGTGAAATCCATAGATTAGGGCCTAATGAATTTATAAAAATGTACTGATTTCCTTATATGAACTGTAACTCAGTGAAATTGTTGCATGTTGCTTTTTACATTTTTGTTCAGTATAGCTTTCCCTCCCTGAGAGTTTGCCTTGGAGTGTCCTTGATTTGGCCTTTATCTCCCAGTAAATACACGCTGTGTACTACTCCCTTCACAGAACAGAGCAAACTGGCTAACCAGAAAAGAAAAAGGAGTGGGAGGCCCAGGTGCACAACTGAGCAAGAGAACAAGGAATAATATTTTATTTAAAATTGGCCAGTCTGAGGCCTCCCACTCCTCAAACTTGAACAGTAGTGCATATTCTAGCAATAGAGCTATTCTGGGAGCTTTTTTCTTAAGCCTGGATGAAACTAGTTAATTCATGTTGAAGTTTGAAGGACATTTGAATCTCTGAAGTAGTTTGGTATGAGTTGGCATCACTAAGTTGACGTAGTTGGTGATCGGTTATCTGCTGTGACATGTTCGCTCTCTCTTTCTCTGCAGATGTAATGAAGCATACACCTGGACAAACCCCACCTGTTGTGTCCACAACATCATCGTGGGCCAGCTGTGGATCGAGCAGTATGGCAATGTGGAAGTGATCAACCACAAGTAAGGGAGACTCCCTCGCCATGTGTGCCTACACGTGTGTCTGTGTGTGTGCAGTGGTCTGGATCCACGTTTGTATCCAGTTGATTGAGTAATGTAACGGAACTGGGACAGATACTTGCCTTTACAAAGCCGACAGACTGAGCAGCAAAATGGTGGTTGTTTGAAAGCGTTGTTTGAAAGCATTGTCTGGCTGTGGGGAATAGTGAAAGAGAATATGTAACTAGAAGGCTTGTCTTTCGGTGACAGGACCGGCGAGAGATGCAGCCTGACGTTCAAACCATGCGGTATGTTTGGCAAGGAGCTGCACAAAGTGGAGGGCTATATTCTGGATAAAAGGTACTTGTTTGTTAGTTTTCTTTCCACCAACTGTTTTACTGTATCAAGATGATTTGTATGTTAGCAATCAGAAAAGCCGAACCGCTCGTTTTGACTGTGTGTTTGCAGCAAAAAGAAGCTCTGCGCCATATATGGTAAATGGACCGAGTGCTTATACACTGTGGACGCCGCCACCTTTGATGCTCACAAGAAATCTGACAAGAAGAACTCAGAGGAGAAGAAAAGCAACACGCAGGTACTGTATGTGCACTAATCAAAAACATTCCATATAAAAAACAAGGTAGTGCCTTCAGCCCCACCAGGGTGGTTATGTACAGTGCCTTGCGAAAGTATTCGGCCCCCTTGAACTTTGCGACCTTTTGCCACATTTCAGGCTTCAAACATAAAGATATAAAACTGTATTTTTTTTGTGAAGAATCAACAACAAGTGGGACACAATCATGAAGTGGAACGACATTTATTGGATATTTCAAACTTTTTTAACAAATCAAAAACTGAAAAATTGGGCGTGCAAAATTATTCAGCCCCCTTAAGTTAATACTTTTTAGCGCCACCTTTTGCTGCGATTACAGCTGTAAGTCGCTTGGGGTATGTCTCTATCAGTTTTGCACATCGAGAGACTGAATTTTTTTCCCATTCCTCCTTGCAAAACAACTCGAGCTCAGTGAGGTTGGATGGAGAGCATTTGTGAACAGCAGTTTTCAGTTCTTTCCACAGATTCTCGATTGGATTCAGGTCTGGACTTTGACTTGGCCATTCTAACACCTGGATATGTTTATTTTTGAACCATTCCAATGTAGATTTTGCTTTATGTTTTGGATCATTGTCTTGTTGGAAGACAAATCTCCGTCCCAGTCTCAGGTCTTTTGCAGACTCCATCAGGTTTTCTTCCAGAATGGTCCTGTATTTGGCTCCATCCATCTTCCCATCAATTTTAACCATCTTGACTGTCCCTGCTGAAGAAAAGCAGGCCCAAACCATGATGCTGCCACCACCATGTTTGACAGTGGGGATGGTGTGTTCAGGGTGATGAGCTGTGTTGCTTTTACGCCAAACATAACGTTTTGCATTGTTGCCAAAAAGTTCAATTTTGGTTTCATCTGACCAGAGCACCTTCTTCCACATGTTTGGTGTGTCTCCCAGGTGGCTTGTGGCAAACTTTAAACAACACTTTTTATGGATATCTTTAAGAAATGGCTTTCTTCTTGCCACTCTCCCATAAAGGCCAGATTTGTGCAATATACGACTGATTGTTGTCCCATGGACAGAGTCTCCCACCTCAGCTGTAGATCTCTGCAGTTCATCCAGAGTGATCATGGGCCTCTTGGCTGCATCTCTGATCAGTCTTCTCCTTGTATGAGCTGAAAGTTTAGAGGGACGGCCAGGTCTTGGTAGATTTGCAGTGGTCTGATACTCTTTCCATTTCAATATTATCGCTTGCACAGTGCTCCTTGGGATGTTTAAAGCTTGGGAAATCTTTTTGTATCCAAATCCGGCTTTAAACTTCTCCACAACAGTATCTCGAACCTGCCTGGTGTGTTCCTTGTTCTTCATGATGCTCTCTGCGCTTTTAACGGACCTCTGAGACTATCACAGTGCAGGTGCATTTATACGGAGACTTGATTACACAGAGGTGGATTGTATTTATCATCATTAGTCATTTAGGTCAACATTGGATCATTCAGAGATCCTCACTGAACTTCTGGAGAGAGTTTGCTGCACTGAAAGTAAAGGGGCTGAATAATTTTGCACGCCCAATTTTTCAGTTTTTGATTTGTTAAAAAAGTTTGAAATATCCAATAAATGTAGTTCCACTTCATGATTGTGTCCCACTTGTTGTTGATTCTTCACAAAAAAATACAGTTTTATATCTTTATGTTTGAAACCTGAAATGTGGCAAAAGGTCGCAAAGTTCAAGGGGGCCGAATACTTTCGCAAGGCACTGTATATTTGTAAACAACAGCTGGTGCACGATATCTAATCTGAGCATAATTCTATCCTCCTAATTCTATGTTTCAAGCAGACCACCATAGTCCCTGTGCCCAAGAACACTAAGGTAACTTGCCTAAATGACTACCGACACGTAGCACTCATGCCTGTAGCCATGAAGTGCTTTGAAAGGCTGGTCATGGGTCACATCAACACCATTATCCCAGAAACACTAGACCCACTCCAATTTGCATACCTCCAACAGATACTCCACACTGCCGTTTCACACCTGGACAAAAGGAACACCTATGTGAGAATACTGTTCATTGACTACAGCTCAGCCTTCAATACCATAGTGCCCTCAAAGCTCATCATTAAGCTAAGGACCCTGGGACTAAACACCTCCCTCTGCAACTGGATACAGGACTTCCTGACGGGCCACCGCCAGGTGGTGAGAGTAGGTAGCAACACATCTGCCACGCTGATCCTCAACACTGGAGCTCCCCAGGGGTGTGTGCTCAGTCCCCTCCTGTACTCCCTGTTCACTCATGATTGCACGACAACATCATTCAATTTGCCGATGACACAACAGTGGTAGGCCTGATCACCGACAACAACGAGACAGCCTATAGGGAGGAGGTCAGAGACCTGTCCATGTAGTACCAGGACAACAACCTCTCCCTCAACGTGATCAAGACAAAGGAGAAGATTGTGGACTACAGGAAAAGGAGGACCGAGCACGCCCCCATTCTCATCGACGGGGCTGCAGTGGAGCAGGTTGAGAGCTTTCAGTTCCTTGGCGTCCACATCACCAACAAACTAACATCGTCCAAGCACACCAAGACAGTTGTGAAGAGGGCACAACAAAACCTATTCCCCCTCAGGAGACTGAAAAGATTTGTCATGGGTCCTCAGATCTTCAAAAGGTTCTACAGCTGCACCATCAAGAGCATCCTGACGGGGTGCATCACTGCCTGGTATGGCAACTGCTTAGCCTCTGACACCAAGGCACTACAGAAGGTAGTACTTACAGCCCAGTACATCACTGAGGCCAAGCTTCCTGCCATCCAGGACCTCTATACCAGGCCGTGTCAGAGGAAGGCCCTAAAAACTGTCAAAGACGCCAGCCACCCTAGTCATAGACTGTTCTCGCTGCTACCGCACGGCAAGCAGTACCGGAGCGCCAAGTCCAGGTCCAAGAGGCTTCTAAACAGCTTCTACCCCCAAGCCATAAGACTCCTGAACATCTAATCAAATGGCTACCCAGACTATTTGCATTGCCCTTCTCTTACGCTGCTCTCTGTTATTATCTATGCATAGTCACTTTAATAACCCTACCTACATGTACATATCACCTCAATTACATTGACTAACCGGCGACCCCATACATTGACTCTGTACTGGTACCCCCAGTATATAGTCTCACTATTGTTATTTTACTGCTGCTCTTGAATTATTTGTTACTTTTCCTTTTTTGGGGGGGCGGGGGGGGGGGGTGTATTTTCCTTAACTGCATTGTTGCACCTGTTGTATTCGGTGCATGTGACAAATAACATTTGATTTGATTTATTTTATCTACCATTACACTCGTTTTGGAGTGAGGACCCTTGATATGACGCAAGTAGCTATTGTAGTTGCATACCTGTTTGAAGGTTGCGTGTCCCCCTGTCTGTCCCTCCAGACCAGTGTAGACGAAGAGCCAGAGGAGATGCCCCTGCCTGATGGAGACACGGTCCAGGTCATCCCAGGAAGTGAGCTCATCTGGAGGATAGTCCCCCGACCAGACAACTCTGCAGAGGTGAGAGGGGAGGAGGCATGGGGTCGAGGGGAGGCATGGGGTCGAGGGGAGGCATGGGGTCGAGGGGAGGCAGGGGGTCGAGGGGAGGCAGGGGGTCGAGGGGAGGCAGGGGGTCGAGGGGAGGCATGGGGTCGAGGGGAGGCAGGGGGTCGAGGGGAGGCAGGGGGTCGAGGGGAGGCAGGGGGTCGAGGGGAGGCAGGGGGAGGCAGGGGGTCGGGGGAGAGGTGAGGCGAGGGCGGAAGGGGAGGGAATGCAGGTCTGGAGGATAGCTCCCCGACCAGACAACTGCAGGGATCACAGGGATGAGAGAGTACTGTATTGGAGGAATTATTAAGAGGCAGAAATCTGGGATTTACTGTTGACATTTTTAGCCTTCTGGAGTGATTGAACTGGTTGTCAGTCATTGATTTGTAGGCCCTTCCCTCTCTCTCTCTCTCTCTCTCTCTCTCTCTCTTTGGTAGTTCTACGCCTTCTCCACGTTTGCCATGCAGCTGAATGAGCTGGAGGGGGGCATGAAGGGGGTCCTGCCCCCTACAGACTGTCGGCTCAGACCTGACATCAGAGCCATGGAGAAAGGAGACATAGGTATGGTGATATAGTTATATAGAGGCATTGTGTTTTTGTCAATGATCCACATCTGGTGTCCAGCAAATTCAATGAGCATTTTGTCAATGAATCTAAATATTTTGATACATTGAAATATTTCTGTGTTTCTCAGATTTGGCAAGTGCAGAGAAGAAGAGGGTAGAGGAGAAACAAAGACTGGCCCGGAAAAATCGCTCCAAATCAACAGAGGAATGGAAAACAAGGTGAGTGATTGGGTCTTCTCTCTTCCCCCATGGAACTCCCCTCTGGTTCTGCTGTGCTGAACAATTAGTGCTTTTTGAGGTCGGTTCGGTTTCCATTCGATTATTTAAAAATAATCACGGCTTACAATTTCGGGTTTCGATTATAATTTATTTGACAAAAAATGCACTATGCATTATGTGGGTTGAATGCTGTAACACAGAATAAACAATTAACAAGTCCCATCATTGACTTTAATAAAACATTTCAGTTGTTGTGTATATTACGTTACATAGATAGTTTTATTTGATGACTATTATTTAATTCCAAGTCTTCATCTCATCTCTATAGAGCTGCTATCTGACAAAATCACTGTTTTATTAATGCTTCAAAGTACATTAAATAAGGCATACTGTTATGACTGCTGAAAACCAACTATCAATCACTTAGATCATGTACAGTATTTTCAGGTAGAGAAGCAACTGCTCGCTGTCCCTCTCGATCTTGCGTTCTTCTGTCTCTTCTCTCTCCGTTTCTGCCCCACACTAACCTAACATAGCAGGCGTAGAAAAAACCTGCAGACCCACAAGTAGGCGCGCAATGGATTATGGTCATTGTAGTTAATTACCACATTTTCTGTGCTAAACTATATAGAATATTGGCCTGTTGGAAACTACAACTCTTTACTACATCGCACAGTTCAGACTTGATCTTATTTATCTCCAGAGAAACTGAGCAAAAATTTTACCAAGTGGAATTCAAATAATTGAACAGATGTTGGTTAAATCATTGAAAAATAACACAAAATAACAACATTTCAGTTAATCGCTCAACACTACTCTCATTGGATGTATGCTAGCGCTTATGCTAGATCTGCTTTGCTAATTGTCACCCATTTGTGTCATCCTGTGCTATGTTATGCTCTTCCCCTGTGTTGTCATTGAGAAGGAACCCAGCTCTTGGCCCCAGGTTTGGCTCTGCTTGTCTGCTGTGGCTTTTGGTTGTGGTTCACTGTTTGAGTGCTGCCCTATACCGGCTTCCTCAAGACCGCTTTGGAACTGCAGCAAATGCATTGATTCAAACACTGATCATACACCTGTACTACCTGAGTACAGTTGACTCCTGATAAGTACATATCGAAAAAGCTAAAATAATTGCAGTGAAATTCACCTTACCTGGATATTTTCATGCTATAGTTTGCATGAATTCACGAAAGACCTAAGCTATATAGAGAAAAATAACATTTTCAATGGAATCTTGGTTTGTATCAGGAGTCAACTGTACTGTGTTCTGTTTGTGTGGCTTTGTATTTATCACAATCATGTCAAACACTCGTGCCTGTGTCTGGATACATCTGTGCCTGAACACTAATTTCTATGTTTGTCTGACTCGGTTCCTCTCATATAGGTGGTTCCACCAAGGCTCCAACCCCCACATCAAAGCTCAGGACTGGCTCTACTCCAATGGCTACTGGGAGCGGAACTACTCCCTGCTGCCTGATATTTACTGACCTACAAGACACACATCTCTATCTGTACTCATCTCAACTGTCTCTGCTGTTTTTCATATTCAGGTTGGCACTTCAAGTCCCTAACCTGCTCTGGTCCTATATATGGTAAGGCTATTATTGGGAATTGACTGACGGCAAAGGCAACAACCATTCAGTAGTCCCCAAATGTTATCTCTTATCGCAGCCTATGTCTCACTCAAAGCACAAGGGTGAAGTCCTCATGAGCATGTAAGCTATGGTCATTGACTAGTGTATAGAATGACAATAAAACTATAGGGTGTAACCTGCCTTTCATTTTAACGAATGGGAGTGTTTTGAACGGCGTGAATTGAATGCAGTATGTCTCCAGAAATGTTTCTTCTCAAAAAGACGTTGCGCTCAGTGCAATTACTTACGAATGTGTGCAGCTACATTATCCTTCTGATACAGTATCAATTTGTGGAAAAATAGAGCTTTCAAATAGTGTGTGAAATAGGCGTGTTCCAACTTCCTGCGGTCTCTGCTATAGGCTACCAAACTAAGCTGTCATAATGACACATTTTATCTGCTTCAACCTCTAACTATGCCTGGGAAGATTATACATGTTTGTACATATTATTGGATAGAGGTCTTCCGTTCTTCTGAGCTGTAATACAATGGAGTTCTTTATGAATTGAAGATGTATAGAGGAGAATAACTTAGTAAGGCTTTCTTCAATGACACTTGAGAGAACTTATTTAATCCAAGTTTGACCACTTGGCTCTATATGAAGATATCTTTATCTGTATGCAAAAGTTTCCTCTATAGTAAAAATGTCATTCAGGATATTCTGAGAGGTAGCCCTCACACACTGAATACACATACTGCACATGCACCACTTTGACTATGCAAGCATTAGCTGCACTACACCCACAGAGGCACAGTAAGGCTGTCCAAATGACACCCTATTTCCTACATAGCACACTACTTTTGACTTGAGCCCTATGGGGGAATAGGGTGCCATGTGGGAGACGGACACTGTTCAACACACTCATGCACAGCATAATATTCATCTCCCTTGTTGTGAACAGCTGCTGCTGTAACCTCTTTAAATTGGTAGGTAGGTAGGATTATCATGTAATACATGACAGTACAGTAGACTGGGCCTGTCGCCCCCTCTGAATGCACGTTTTTTCCTAGAGGCTACTCTCCCTTTGTGTATAGCACATTACAGAATAAAGATAATTTCTAATGTTGCTAAATAAAAACGTAATGTTACCTTGGGTGTTTGTGTCCAGTTTCTTATTGCCACCACCCTCACTCACTGTGCATCCTTGTAGCATTATGTAAGTTGTGGACTGGAGGTAGGCCTAGTGATTCCTCATGTGGGTAAGGCTAGGGTGGAGGTGTGTCTCTTTGTTAACAGCAGCTGGTGCGCAATCTCTAATGTTAAGCAACTTGATCCTGGACTTCCTGACAGGCAGTCCCCAGGTGGTGAGGGGTAGGCAACAGCACATCCACCAAGCTGACCCTCAACACGAGGGGCCCTCGTGAGTGCTTGCTCAGTCCCCTCCTGTACTCCCTGTTCACTCACCTGATCACCAACGATGATGAGACAGCCTATAGGGAGGAGGTCAGTGACCTGGTAGCGTGGTGCCAGGACAATAACCTTACCCTCAATGTCAGCAAGACAAAGGTGCTGATCATGGACTACAGGAAACGGAGGGCAGAGTATACCTCTATCCACATCGACGGTGCTGTAGTGGAGCAAGTCGAGACTTTAGAGTTCCTCGGTGTCCACACACACCAACACAGTCGTGAAGAAGGCACAACAACGTCTCTTCGCCTTCAGGAGCCTGAAAAAATTTGCCATGGTCCCTCAGAAAATCTACAAGTTCTACAGCTGCACCACTGAGAGCATCTTGACTGGCTACATCACCGCTTGGTATGGGAACTGCTTGGCATCTGACCGCAAGGCATAAAAGAGGGTAGTGTGTACGGTGCACCATTTTATTCTAAAATGGATTAAATATATATATATATCTCAGTAATCTTCACACAATACCCCATAATGACAAAGCAAAAACGTTTTTTTTTTTTTAACATTTTGCAAACGTATTAAAAATTCATACTTATTTACATAAGTATTCAGACCCTTTGCTATGAGACTTGAAATTGAGCTCAGGTGCATCCTGTTTCCATTGATCATCCTTGAGCTGTTTCTACAACTTGATTGGAGTCCACCTGTGGGAAATTAAATTGACTGGACATGATATGGAAGCCATTCAGTAAAAGCCACATGACAGCCCGCTTGGAGTTTGCCAAAAGGCACATAGACCATGAGAAACAAGATTCTCTGATCTGATGAAACCAAGATTGAACTCTCTTGCCTGAATGCCCAATGTCACGTCTGGAGGAAACCTGGCACCATCCCTATGGTGATGTATGGTGGTGGCAGCATCATGCTGTGGGGATGTTTTTCAGTGGCAGGGACTGGGAGACAAGTCTGGATCGAGGGAAAGATGAACAGTGCAAAGTACAGAGAGATCCTTGATGAAAACCTGCTCAGGACCTCAGACTGGGATGAAGGTTCACCTTCTAACAGGACAACCACCCTAAGCAGACTGCCAAGACAAGGCAGGAGTGGCTCTAAGACAAGTCTGTGAATGTCCTTGAGTGGTCCAACCAGAGCCCGGACTTGAAGCCGATCTAACATCTCTGGAGAGACTTGAAAATAGCTGTGCAATGACGCTCCCCATCCAACCTAACAGAAAGAGAGAGGATCTGCAGAGAAGAATGGGATAATCTCTCCAAATACAGGTGTGCCAAGCTTGTATCGACATACCCAAGAAGACTCAAGGCTGTAATCGCTGTCAAAGGTGCTTCAACAAAGTACTAAGTAAAGGGTCTGAACCTATGTAAATGTGAAATGTTTTTAGTTTTTTAAATAAATGAGCTAAAATGTCAACATTTTTGCTTTGTCATTATGGGATATTGTGTATAGACTGAGGGAAAAAACAATGTAATCCATTTTGGAATAAGACTGTAACCTGGAAAAAGTTGAGGGATCTGAATCCTTTCCGAATCCACTGTATATACTTCCTCAACTACCTCGTACCCCTGCACATCGACTTGGTACTACTGGTACCTTGACTGTATAGCCAAGTTATTGTTACTTATTGTTTATTTTTCCCTTGTTATCTTTCTAAAATAAATTATAGAAAGATAACAAGAAAAAATGCATTGTTGGAAAGGGCTCGTAAGTAAGCATTTCACTGTTATTCTATACCTGTTGTTTACGAAGCATGTGACACACATTTGATTTGAATGTCCTTAATTTCTCAGCTTCAGATCAGCCTAACTGCTCACTTAAAACACGTTTTTCTGTTTGTTTAATACGTGAAGAGGGAGAACATTTGTTATGATATGAAGAGGGAGAACATTTGTTATGATATGAAGAGGGAGAACATTTGTTATGATATGAAGAGGGAGAACATTTGTTATGATATGAAGAGGGAGAACATTTGTTATGATATGCAAATGTATTTATTGATGCTCACTAGACCAGGGTTTCCCAAACTCAGTTTTGCCCTGCACAGCTGATTCAAATAATCAAAACTTGTTGGTTATTTGAATCAGCTTAGTAGTGTTCGGGCAAAAACCGAGTTTGAGAAACCCTGTACCAAACAGTCCCCTACCAATTAAATGTGGCACTAGTTGGCTGCCTCCTGTCTCCTTCCTGTTCCTCTTCCTCTGTGGTGAAAATGTGCATGAGAGCAGGAGAGTAAACAGTGTTCCCTTCATCACTGATGACCTGAAAGAACTGGTCCTGACCGCCCTGACCAGATCCTCTGCTCACCGTCTCCATGGGAACGGAGAATGACAGGTACCCCGGGGGGTCACCTGCCCGGACCGCAGCAGACCTCGACCTGGTCTGCACCGCGGTCGGAATGCTACGAACGATCTTGCCTGGGGACACAGGAAGAAGTTGGGGATGCATGAAGAAGTTGGGGATGTTGATCTCCTGGTTGTGGACGGTTGGAGGCTGGGGTAGAGAAGGAGGAGGTAGGGTGGAGGACTGTGCCCTGTGTATGAAGGCCCTTCTTGGGCTCATTAGGAAGGGTGGTGGCTGGGGCTGTTGTCTGGGTTGGCCATTCCAGGACTGGGCGTCAGATTTCTGAGGAGAAGGGGACCTCTCAGCCAGTAACACATGTCCAGCCCCAAAGTTGCGAATATAAGCACTACCATTGTAAGGAGGCTGGGAGATAACTTTAGCGGACAGTGTGCCCTCCTCTGTCTCATTGGCCAAGTGGTAAAGTGTCCAGACCTGATTGGTGTAATTTTCACGTGCAGGCTGAGCATCAGGAGTGACGCGTCCTGCGCCAATAGGAACGCTCTGTGAGGGCGCGCCATGATAATCTAATATGAGAATAGAATGCAACATCAAAAGTGAACATCCTAATTTCCACAAATATATTGGAGGGGGAAAAAATCCCCTAATAACTTCAATGCACACACAATGATTGAACAATTATTAAAGATTAATTATTGTATTCTGAGGATAAATTTACCTCGACTAGTCTGCACACCCTGTGAACGTGTGTTTTGAGTTCTCGTGTTTTGAGGCCCAACAACGTTGGCTGGAGATGCTCCTAGATAAACTTCAAGTCCCAGGGTCCCCTGCTGCACTTCTATAGGGTAGGCACTCACCTCTTCACAAAGGCGGATTGCAGTTTGTGAAACCTGTGTGCTGTTGTCCAATACTGCTATGCGATTAGGAAGATAAATGTTTAGAAAATAGTCTGGTTTCTGTTAATAATATTTCAGAAAGTTGATATTTACCATTTGCATGAGATGTTTGCGTTTCTGCTGTTCTCCTCACAACCTCCTCTCTACTAGGTATCCTCCCTGAGGACTCTCTGTGTACTGTCTTCATTGCAGCAGTGTCAGAGGGAAATTGTGCTGTGATGTCACTCACCGACGTATTCACCTGGTCAGACTCCGTGTCTAAAACCTCAAGACAAAACCCTGCAGTCATGGATGGTCTGTACAAAACTGCTACATCAGAAAGGACGCCTGTCTTAGATGTCTGTGGATATATTCTGAAAGAAACTCTGTGAGTTGTGTGACTCTCTGGTGCCTCTGCTGTTCTCGCTACACTCTCTCCTCTGTGTGCTGCTTCCACTGTTGCTGCAGGTGGTATCCTGCAAACAGAAGCAGTTGAAGACACCAGTGGCTCCTCCATTGATGGGGCTGATGGAATCCTGGCCAGACTGGATCGAGGAGAAGTTCTGGGAGACATTCTAGGAGAAACTCTGGGAGATGTGTGTGTCTCTGCTCTTCTTGTCCTCACACTCTCCTCTCTACTGGGTATCCTGACTGAGGGGACACTGTGTGCTGCATCAACTAGTTTTGTTTCAGAGAAAGCTCTTCCTGATAAACAACTTTCAGAATATCTTATGATTGTTTCAGAAGGAGCTCTTTCTGATAAACTACTTTTTGAAGATCTTGAAACTGCTGGTGACATTCTTCCAACAGAAGTAGATGGAGAAACCAGTAGCTCCTCCATTGATGGTGCAGATGGAATTCTGGACAGACTGGATTGTAGAGAAACTCTTTGAGAAACTATGGGAGATGTGGGTCTGTCCATTGATGGTGCAAAGGGAATCCTAGGCAGACTGAATTGTGGAGAAATATCTGTACCAGACAGAGATTCACCAGCATGAGCTGTGGATAGAGACACAAAACTAAGCACATATTGTTTACATTTCACCTTACAAGTTTGAACCATTTTTACCCCTAACAATTTTTTTCATATTTTTTTTTTTTTACCCCTTTTTCTCCCCAATTTTGTGGTATCCAATTGTTAGTAGCTACTATCTTGTCTCATTGCTACAACTCCCGTACGGGCTCGGGAGAGACGAAGGTTGAAAGTCATGCGTCCTCCGATACACCGCACTGCTTCTTAACACAGCGAGCATCCAACCCGGAAGCCAGCCGCACCAATGTGTCGGAGGAAACACAGTGCACCTGGCAACCTTAGCGTGCCCTGTGCCCGGCCCGCCACAGGAGTCAGAGCCTGGGCGCAAACCCAGAGTCTCTGGTGGCACAGCTGGCGCTGCAGTACCGCACCCTTAACCACTGCGCCACCCGGGAGGCCCTCCCCCCTACAATCTTATAATATCTTATTAGTAGACCTTTCTGCAGAGTATGGATGACAATTGTACCTGATAGGAGAGAGGTTTGTGGAGAAACTCTTTGCGAAGATCTAGGAAACACTCTGGGAGATGTGTCTCTCTCTGGTGTCTCTGCTCTTCTCCTCACACTCTCCTCTCTACTGGGTATCCTGACTGAGGGGGCACTGTGTGCTGCATCAACTAGTTCTGTTTCAGAGAAAGCTCTTCCTGATAAACCCCTTCCATAATATCTTACAGAAGACACTGCTGGTGAAAGTCTACCAACAGAAGCAGTTGGAGACATCTGTGGCTCCTCCATTGATGGTGCAGAGGAAATCCTGGTCAGACTGGACTGTGGAGAAACTCTAGCTGAAAGTCTGGGAGACGTGTGTCTATCTGGTGTCTCTGGTCTCGTTACTTCTTTTTCAGAGAAAGCTCTTCTTGTTAAACCACTTCCAGTATATATTGCAGACACTACTGATGAAGGTCCACCAACTGAAGCAGATGGAGTCTCCTTCTCGGGTGATGGTACTTCGTAAGCCTCCACCACAAGTTCCTCGCCAACAGATGGAGAAAGATGTAATTCTCCCACAGATGAATCTCTGTAGAAAACTGTCACATCAGAAACAACACCTGTAAACGAAGTCTGTGGAGAAACACTGGGAGATGTGTCTCTCTCTGGTGTCTCTGCTGTTCTCGTCACACGCTCCTCTCTACTGGGTCTCCTTACCAAGAACCCTCTGTGTGCTCCATCCACTGCTGTTTCAGAGGGAGCTCCTCTTAAGCCTAATGAGTCACTTTCCGAACCGGCTGGTGACCAATGAGAATACAATGGAGACGTCATAAGCTCCTCCATTGACAGTGTTTCGTTGTCTATCTGAGCTGGTTCTGTTGCACCATCGCTGAGAGACACAGAGGGAACCCTGGCCAGACTGAACTTGGATGACAAGCCTGTAGCTGTTGGAGTAACGTCAACATGAGTTGCGAAAAGACTGATTGAAGTATTCTGTGGTATGTCACAATTCATTTTGCCCACAATACTGACATAACAACCTTATATTTCATTCAAGATAGTTCAAAATGTTACCTGAGCTCACAGATGTTTGTGGAGAAACCCTAGGAGGAACACTGGAAGATGTGTCTCTCTCTACTACTGTTTCTGAGGGGACTCTTTCTGCCATGTGACTTAGTGAACATCTAGCAGACACTGTTTGTAAAATATCTCCAACAGCAGCTGGAGGCCCTGGTAGTTCTGCCATTGATGCTTTATGCATCTCCTCCATATACATCACTTCTCTAGAAGATGTTTCTGCTGCTCTTTCACCAATAGAGGAAATCCTGTCCAGACTAGATTTAGGTGAAATGTCTGTACCTCTCATAGACTCACCAACATGAGCTAGAGACGGGGGAGACAAAGTAAATCATTTGAACACTATTTTAAACTTCCCACTTTTACCGAAAAGGTGATATGGACCTTACTAATGCAGCAATATTAATGTATTTAATAAATCATGAATTACTTTTACCTGACATTAACGATGTCTGTGGAGAAACGTTTGGAGAGGCGTGTTTCTCTGGTATCTCTGCTCCCACTACTGCTGTTTTGAAACAAGTTCTTCCAGACATGTCATTTGAGGAGCATCGAGCAGACACTGCTGGTGAAATGCAGACCACAGCAGCAGTTGAAGAAACAATCTGCTCCACTGATGTTGCTCTATAAATATCCTCCACATGAGAGACGACTTCCATAGAGACGGACTCTGCTGCACCATCACTGAGAGACACAGAGGGGACCCTAGACAGGCTGGACTTAGATGACAAGCCTGTGACAAGCATCACAATTGAGTTGAGGAAAGACAGATTTTGTGTTGTTGTTGTATGTTGTGATGTTACACTGACATTTTCTTAAACATTTTACCAGGAATAGTAACATGGACCTCATTAGAAGTATATCATAGAGATTGGATGACTACTGTACCGGACACTGAAGATGTCTGTGGAGATACTCTGGGAGATGTGTGTCTCTCTGGTGTCTCTGCTGTTCTCCTCACACTCTCCTCTCTACTGGGTATCCTGACTGAGGACACGCTGTGTGCTGCATCCACTAGTTCTGATTTAGAGAAGGCTCTTCCTGATAAACCACTTTCAGAATATTTTACCCCCTCCACTGCTGTTTCTGGGGGAGCTCTTTCTGCAAAACTCCCTCTTGAAGATCTTGCAGAAATCCCAACAACAGAAGCAGTTGGTAATACCAAAAGCGCATCCATTCGTGGTGCAGAGGGGATCACTCTGAGCTCTGTTGTTGCAGAGGAAGCTCTTTCTAGTAAGGCACTAGCAGAACATCTTGCAGACACTGCTGGTGACACGCCATCACTGAGATAAGCAGAGGGAATCCTGGCCAGGCTGGATGGAGGTGACAAGTCTGTAGCCTTCAGTGATTCTTCAGAATGCGCTATGGATAGAGACAAAATAAATTATGTTAAATAAAGTAATTGACTTTGTTCCTCTAACAACATTGAAGAAAATTGTGCTTGGAAGTTACCTTGAGAGGAAGTGACACATACCTGACACAAATGAAGTCTGTGGAGATACACTGAGAGATGCGTGTCTCTCTGAAGCCTCTGCTCCCGCTACTGATGTTTCAGAGGGAGCTCTTTCTGATACATCATTGGCCAACACCGCTGGTGAAATCCCACCCTCAAAGACTAATGCAGTTGGTGACTCTGATAACTCCTCCATTGATGACGCTGCTGCTCCCAAAACTGCTGTTTCAGAGGGAACTCGATCTGATACGTCACTGGCAGAACACCTCGCAGTCACTGCCGGTGAAATCTCTCTCACAGAGCTTGCTTCACTCTCTACTGCTGTTCCAGAGCGAGATCCTTCAGTGACATCACCTTCCGAGCATCTTGCCGAGGCAGTAGAGAATCCTTCAGTGACATCACCTTCTGAGCATCTTGCTGAGGCAGTAGAGAATTCCTCCATAGCTGAAGGCGAGTAAGAGAGATCATCATAAGAAAGTGCGTTTTGAGACTGTGAGACAACCACAGGGTCTGATGGGGCCATTTCAGAGATCTCCCTCCATGAGCATTGTAATTGTTTATTTACAATCTCTAAAGTCTTGAAGGCTACTTTATCAACGATGGATTCTGATGTCTGTAGAAGCTCCTCCCAGGCTAAATCTATGCTGGGTGAAGTAATAGGTGAGATCTCTTCGGAGGGGTTGAATTTGACTGCTTTCTTCACTGGAGCAGAGGGAATGGTGATTACACGCCAGTCCTCTTTTTCAAACATCACTGGGCACTCTATAAAACACAGACATTTATTTTCAAATCAACAGAAGATACGGCGATATAGAGAAGCTGTAATGCATGTGTGACTATGTTCCTTTTAGAACTGTGATATAGAGACATTGTTCTCTGGGCGGCAGGTAACCTAGTGATTAAGCGCATTGGGCCAGTAATCAAAAGGTTGCTGGTTCAAATCCCGAGCCGACTAGGTGAAAAATCTGTTGATCTGCCCTTGAGCAAGGCACTTAACCCTCATTGCTCCTGTAAGTTGCTCTGGATAAGAGCATCTGCTAAATGACTAAAATGTATTCTGTTACCTGACACATAAGATGCATGTGGGGATACTGAGGAAGTGTGTCTCTCTGATATCTCTGCTGTTCTCCTTACACTCTCCTCTCTACTGGGTATCCTGACTGAGGACACTCTGTGTGCTGCATCCACTAGTTCCGTTTCAGAGAAAGCTCTTCCTGATAAAGCACTTTCAGAATGTCTTGCAGCAGTCACTAATGCTGAAGCCCTGCCAACAGAAGCAGTTGGAGGCACCAGTAGCTCCTCCACATTACTGAAGACTTCTCTTGAAGTTGATTCAGCTGCTCTCTCATCTACAGAGGCAGAGGAGAGCCTGGCCAGACTGGATTGAGGTGAAATGGCTAATTCTTTCCCTCTCTCACTGGTCAAGCTGGAGATGGATGATTTGTCTCTACCCTTCAGAGATTCATCAGAATGAGCTGTGAGGATAGAGGATGCAATGGCATAGGGTTTAAACATTACTATGTATCTTGTCATATCTTGTCCCTAAACAGTTTGTACCAAACTGGCAATACATTATAGTATAGATTAATAGCATACTTGACAGAAGAGAATATACTCTGGGTGAATCTCTGGGAGATGTGTGTCTCTCTGGTGTCTCTGCTGTTCTCCCTACACTCTCTTTTCTACTAGATATCCCGACTGACGACTCTATCCATGCTGCTCTGGCTCTCACTATCTCTGAGGAGGATACTTTCTCTGTAAGTTCAATGGTAGATCTTATCTGATCAGTTTCTGCCTGCTGCAAAGCTGCAGCTGTAGCCACTTCTCCAAAGGATGGAGAGCCAGACAATACATTCTCCAGTGAGAATTCTATGCTGCTTTTTGAAATCACTTGATCCACTTTTTCCTCAGCAGCTAAAGAGGTATTACTCAAGGCAGACGGCATGCGAGACAGGCTGTCCATTGAGGGCACTTTGTGGAACCCCACCATATCATCAGACATCCCGTCTGTTGGGTCATTTACCCAAACCTTATTCCCCTCACCACCCGAAAGAGTCCAGGTCAAACTACCCCTGGAAGATACACCTGAGGCTAGATGGCTGTCGCTGTGGAAGATAATGGTCTCCGGAAGATTCTTAGAGCGGACAATGGCGGTGTTGTTGGTCGGGGCTCTGGCGGTGCTGATCAGGACCGCAGAGTGGTTGGCCTCCAGTAGACTGTCCCCTGACGGAGATCTCTGGAACACGGCTGACTGCACGGCAGAACCCAGCCCAGTCTGGGCCTCCTCCTCTTCCACAGCTGGACTGGGTTGATCTCCAAGCTTGGTTGGGCTGGATTGACCTCCAACGTCATCTCCATTGTGGGTTCCTCCAGGGGGACTGCTCAGCGACTGAGCCTGCTTATCTGGCCCACCCATGGGCTCACTGGAGGGGACATTGGACTCCTGGGTGGACCTTGGGCTGACCCTCTGGCTGACTGACAGGTTCTCCTCAGCCAGGAGGACTGACATCTGGTCGCAGTGCACAGGTGCAGGCTCTCCGAGTGAATACTGTGGGCCGAGCTGCCTGTGCATTAAGTCTATGGCAGCTTTCCAGTCTTCGACATAATTTGCCTCTATTGAAAAAATACAAATTTAGGAAATTGTGAGGCATGTGTGCAAGACATTCAACTGTATTCATTTTAAAACATTTTAAAGTCCTTACCGCGTATCTCTTGGTACAGATGTGTAACATCCTTGGTATCCATCAAAGGATTACCTGAGCAAAAGGAAATACAGTTCATTCCTTGTTCCACTCTAATTAGGTAACGTCAGCCTTTAAAATGTTAGAATGAACTAGGGGCATAGCATATATGAATTCCAAATTTATCCCACTGTTTCAATCAATCAAATGTATTTATAAAGCCGATGTCACAAAGTGCTATACAGAAACCCAGCCTAAAACTCCAAACAGCAAGCAATGCAGATGTAGAAGCACCGTGGCTAGGAAAAACACCCTAGAAAGGTAGGAACCTACGAAGAAACCTAGAGAGGAACCAGGCTCAAAAGTTATATTAGGGTCTACAAAAAAAGCTAGGCTACATTTTTAAACATGGACTACTTTTATGTGTTTGTAAATATAATGTAGGCATCTACATTAGTCCACATGTTAAAGGGACAATATTCAGTTGCTACATATGAGGCAACAGTACAGAATATCACCTTTTATTTGAGGGTATATTCAGACATATGTTTTACCATTTAGAAATGTACAGTAAATGTACAGTACACTGTTTGTACGGATAACTGGCAAAATAATGGAAACACTTGAATAAATAAGGGATACAAAGAAGACTGAACAAAAATATAAACACAACATGTGAAGTGTTGTTTCATGAGCTGAAATAAAAGATCTCAGAAATGTTCCATAGGCACAAAAAGCTTATTTCTCTCAAATTTTGTGCACAAATTTGTTTATATCCCTGTTAGTGAGCATTTCTCATTTGCCAAGATAATCCATCCACCTGACAGGTCTGGCATATTAAGAAGCTGATTAAACAGCATGATTATTACACAGGGGTACCTTGTGCTGGGGACAAAAGGCCACTCTAAAATGGTGTCACACAACACAATGCCAACGTTTTGAGGGAGAGTGCAATTGGCATGCTGACTGCAAGAATGTCCACCAGAGCTGTTGCCAGAGAGTTGAATGTTTATTTCTCTTCCATAAGTTGCCTCCAACATCATTTTGGAGAAATTGACAGCACCTCCAACCAGCCTCCAACCAACTCCATCACTCTCCTTCTTGGTCAAATAGCCCTTACACAGCCTGGAGGTATGTTGGGTCATTGTCCTGTTAAAATAACGAATTATAGTCCCACTAAGTGCAAACCAGATGGGATGGCGTATCCCTGCAGAATGCTGTGGTAGCCATGTTGATTAAGTGCGCCTTGAATTCTAAATAAATCACAGTGTCACAAAGCACCCCCACACCATCACTCCTCCTCCATGCTTCACGGTGGGAACCCCACATGCGGAGATCATCCGTTCACCTGCTCTGTGTCTCACAAAGACATGGCGGTTGGAACCAAAAATCTCAAATTTGGACAGATTTCCACTGGTCTATTGTCCATTGCTCGTGTTTCTTGGCCCAAGCAAGTCTCTTCTTCTTATTGGTGTCCTCTAGTAGTGGTTTCTTTGCAGCAATTGAACCATGATGGCCTGATTCACACAGTCTCCTCTGAACAGTTGATGTTGAATGTGTCTGTCACTTGAAGCATTTATTTGGGCTGCAATTTCTGAGGAGCAGTTAACTCTAATGAACTTCTCCTCTGCAGCAGAGGTAACTTTGGGTCTTTCTTTTCTGTGGCGGTCCTCATGAGAGCCAGTTTCATCATAGCGCTTAATTCTTTAAATGTTCAAGATTGACTGACCTTCATGTCTTAAAGTGGGACTGCTGTTTCTCCTTGTTTATTTGAGCTGTTCTTGCTATAAAATGGTCTTTTATCAAATCTTCTATATACTCACCCCTACCTTGTCACAACACAACTGATTGGCTCAAACGCATTAAGAAGGAAAGAAATTCCACAAATTAACTTTTAACAAGGCACACCTGTTAATTGAAATGCATTCCAGTTGACTACCTCATGAAGCTGGTTGAGAGAATGCCAAGAGTGTGCAAAGCTGTCATCAAGGCAAAGGGTGGCTACTTTGAAGAATCTCAAACATAAAATATATTTGGACTTGTTTAACACGTGTTTGGTTGCTACATGATTCCATATGTGTTATTTCATAGTTTTGATGTCTTCACTATTATTCTACAATGTAGAAAAGAGTTTTAAAAAAATAAAGAAAAACCCTTGAATGAGTAGATGTGTCCAAACTTTTGACTGGTACTGTATGTTTCTGAAAACTTCTACATTAATGTGGATGCTACCATGATTACAGATAATCATGAATGAATAATGAGTGAGAAAGTTATAGAGGTATAAATATCACAGCCCCCCCCCCCCCCCCCCCCCCCCCCCCCCAAAAAAAAAGAATGCTAACCTCCCCTGTTATTGTAATGGTGAGAGGTTAGCATGTCTTGGGGGTATGATATAAAATGCTACCCTCCCCTGTTATTGTAATAGTGAGAGGTTAGCATGTCTTGGGGGTATGATATAAAATGCTACCCTCCCCTGTTATTGTAATAGTGAGAGGTTAGCATGTCTTGGGGGTATGATCTTTGTACCTCTAACTGTCTCACTCATCATTACTCACAATTCATTCATGATGATCCATACTCATGGTAGCATCCACATTAATGTAGAAGGTTTCTGAGATTACATTATGTACCATTAATTTCTATTGGGCACAGCATAATCCCAAACACAACTAAAACGAACTGCAAATGCATCCAAGTTTGTAGGGTCACAATCTTGATGTAGACATTGTGTGCTGGGAATATGGGACCAAATACAAAACGTTTTACTACTTTAATACACATATACTGTTTGTGAATTTGTCCAAATACTTATAACACCTTCAAATGGGGGGACCAGATACATAAAGACCTTCAATTTCTAAATGGTTAAACAGATATGTAGGAAAATACCCTCAAATAAAAAGGTGACATTCTGTACTGTACATATTTAAAACGTTGAGCCAAATAATAACTTTTAGCTTCACTGTCCAAATAAATATGTAGGGGAGTGTATGTACCTATTGATTCTTGAAGAATAAATGCCTCATGAGATTAGTTCAACTGTTGCACTCCATCAGAACCCATTTTTTTTTACTCCAAAGTTCGGAAACAAAGTCGATGTAAACAAACACTATATAGCCTCAAACCATGATTTAAACTATACTTTGGATATCATGGCTGGTTAGGCCTTGCATCCATAGCTCTGTTTATGAATTTGAGAGTGGTTACATTTCTCTAGCCCTATCCCTAAACTTTTGACCGAATAGAGGCGGGGTTAACTGTTTATTGTTGTTTAAACTGCTGATTGCCCCTTTAAGTATCCGCAGGACTCACGTTCTCTAAATTCCAGCAGCTCATCGCAATAGGCAGCAATAAATTCCGGTATCTGCCTTGGTCCCTCAATGAGTATGGCTCTGCAAAGACATTCTAGCCAACTCTTCAGCCCGTATGTGATGATGATTGTCAATGGGGGCTTGAAGTGAAGCGTACTCCTAGAAGCCATCTGGAAAAGTACCGTTTATGATTTAGCTGCGGTAGTTGTTTACCTGATAATAATGTGTCATGCATAGCCTACTGTACATTCATGTGTCTACAGCCAGTTGGTTAAGCCTATTATTATCCCACACAAGTATAACTAGATATATATTCAGATTATTCGAAACTGAATCAGATATTTAAGAATAGTAAAAACATAGACTATGTACCATGGCAGATGACCTCTTGAGCCAACAACGAGGACTACAATCCATTTCAAAGCCAAGCTGTAAAACTCCGCGGCTTCATGACGTCACAATGGCATTCCCCTAAAGCCTTGGCTAACTTGAAAATGAAAGCAACATTTGCGCATTTTGTTCAGTATACTAGCTTTAACAAAATATTAGCCGAATCCATTTAAACCAAATAACATATTCAAATAAATTCAAATTGCCACGCCATATCAGCAGCAGCAAAAAAAAGAAGAAATCATGCCTATGTAATTATGCATAAGCACAGCCATTATTTTCCTGGCACTCTTTCAGCATACAAAACCCACACTTTTAACACACTCTCTTTCATTTTCAGTTAAAGAGGAGTGAACAATTATTTGCAAAGTAAGGTTGTAGGGCTTTGTGTTCAGTCCATGTCTGGGTGTCTGTAATGAGAAAAATTACTGAAATGTAGCCACCTGAGAAATGTTTCTTTTATGCTAACTGAGGAACAATATTCTGTGTGCCTTAAACGAAAAAATCTTCACTAGCTTAATTATACTACCAATTAACAAAAGCTTCCAGGCCAAATGTAATCAAACTGAAGACTTATCCTCTTATGAATATGCACCAAATATACTGTATTCATGTTTTCTTAATTAAGGAGATTAAATCAAATAACTCTCAGCCATCCATTCTTAGAATAACTGGTTCCATACTTCTGCCTTATTTGGACGAGAATGGACTATTCTCCTTCTGCCCCTTCAATGGAACAACCCTCCTTGTCGGGGCGCTACATTATGGACGCTGTGCTGGGGAATCCGTTCTCTGCTGTTCAATGGGGCACGGGACAGGGACATACATGGACCTCAGTTCCCCGGCAGGGACCGGGCTGTGGTTTGTGACACTCCCATACTGTAGGAGACCTGGATAGCAAGCTCTGGAGCCCAGCCGGAGCTGTCATTCACGTTGCAGGAAGAGGAAGTGCAGTGGACCTGTCTGGATGTGGGCTGGCACTTGCTCCTGCATCCGCGCACACCTGTGGCCATCCTGGGTCTCTGCCTGGACCTGTAGTGAAGGGAGCCAAACTGTCTGGAGAGGACAAGCACAGGGATGCACAGTGAGGAAGGGCTCTGCCCTCCATATTGGCAAGAGCACCCCATTGTTGGTGCCAATTGCATGCAGCTGTTAGAAGGGCTGAGGTGCTGGTGAGTGCACTGGGGTAGTGGCAGCGGAGCTGATGATGGCACCAGGGCAGCGTTGGCTGACCGGGGGGACAATATACCACTTTGCCATATAGTTGGCATATGTAGGACTGGCCTGGGAAGTAGGGTGATGATGGTGGAGGGTATGCCTGGTAATTCTGGGGCATCTGGGGTAGCAGGGCATCTCTGGGGGTATGGTAGCACAGACATATCCCACCTCCTGGTTGGTGTGTGCGTAATGCTGGGGAGCACAGGCCTGTCCAGAAATATTGGCCTCACTGCTGCTGCTGGCCAACATCGCTGCTGAGCCAGGTTTGACTTGTGGAACAACTGTGGGGAAAACAGTGCGGGGGAGGAACACAGATCACTAGTGCAAAGCAGATGTAAGTTTGCCATAGATAGTTGGGTTTCTGAGTCTGAGATGACACATACAGTGCCTTGCGAAAGTATTCGGCCCCCTTGAACTTTGCGAACTTTTGCCACATTTCAGGCTTCAAACATAAAGATATAAAACTGTATTTTTTTGTGAAGAATCAACAACAAGTGGGACACAATCATGAAGTGGAACGACATTTATTGGATATTTCAAACTTTTTTAACAAATCAAAAACTGAAAAATTGGGCTTGCAAAATTATTCAGCCCCCTTAAGTTAATACTTTGTAGCGCCACCTTTTGCTGCGATTACAGCTGTAAGTCTCTTGGGGTATGTCTCTATCAGTTTTGCACATCGAGAGACTGACATTTTTTCCCATTCCTCCTTGCAAAACAGCTCGAGCTCAGTGAGGTTGGATGGAGAGCATTTGTGAACAGCAGTTTTCAGTTCTTTCCACAGATTCTCGATTGGATTCAGGTCTGGACTTTGACTTGGCCATTCTAACACCTGGATATGCTATTGAACCATTCCATTGTAGATTTTGCTTTATGTTTGGATCATTGTCTTGTTGGAAGACAAATCTCCATCCCAGTCTCAGGTCTTTTGCAGACTCCATCAGGTTTTCTTCCAGAATGGTCCTGTATTTGGCTCCATCCATCTTCCCATCAATTTTAACCATCTTCCCTGTCCCTGCTGAAGAAAAGCAGACCCAAAACCATGATGCTGCCACCACCATGTTTGACAGTGGGGATGGTGTGAGCTGTGTTGCTTTTACGCCAAACATAACGTTTTGCATTGTTGCCAGAAAGTTCAATTTTGGTTTCATCTGACCAGAGCACCTTCTTCCACATGTTTGGTGTGTCTCCCAGGTGGCTTGTGGCAAACTTTAAACGACACTTTTTTATGGATATCTTTAAGAAATGGCTTTCTTCTTGCCACTCTTCCATAAAGGCCAGATTTGTGCAATATACGACTGATTGTTGTCCTATGGACAGAGTCTCCCACCTCAGCTGTAGATCTCTGCAGTTCATCCAGAGTGATCATGGGCCTCTTGGCTGCATCTCTGATCAGTCTTCTCCTTGTATGAGCTGAAAGTTTAGAGGGACGGCCAGGTCTTGGTAGATTTGCAGTGGTCTGATACTCTTTCCATTTCAATATTATCGCTTGCACAGTGCTCCTTGGGATGTTTAAAGCTTGGGAAATCTTTTTGTATCCAAATCCGGCTTTAAACTTCTCCACAACAGTATCTCGAACCTGCCTGGTGTGTTCCTTGTTCTTCATGATGCTCTCTGCGCTTTTAACGGACCTCTGAGACTATCACAGTGCAGGTGCATTTATACGGAGACTTGATTACACAGAGGTGGATTGTATTTATCATCATTAGTCATTTAGGTCAACATTGGATCATTCAGAGATCCTCACTGAACTTCTGGAGAGAGTTTGCTGCACTGAAAGTAAAGGGGCTGAATAATTTTGCACGCCCAATTTTTCAGTTTTTGATTTGTTAAAAAAGTTTGAAATATCCAATAAATGTAGTTCCACTTCATGATTGTGTCCCACAAAAAATGTTTGAAGCCTGAAATGTGGCAAAAGGTCGCAAAGTTCAAGGGGGCCGAATACTTTCGCAAGGCACTGTACTTTCAGTGGATGCCAGACCTGCTACTGCCTGGGGGGATGCCTGTGCCACGTGTTTGGTGTTGTTGGCATTATTGTTGTTTAGTTGAACAGGTGGGGACCATGTTGCCAACCAGTGCCCCTAGCTCCATAGCTGCAGCCTCTAGGGTTTGGTTCACCTGCTGCTCCATGGCTGACGGAGCTGTAACATTGTTCACTTGTTGTCCACATGGGCATTAGAAGTACCATCCTCCTTGGAGGTAACTTTGTATCCATACTTCAGCAGTTCCTCATCATAGACTTTGCCACAGTCTTTCGGCTTTGGCGGAAAAAGAAAGACATTTTGGGGATGTGACTGTAAAATATTGTGTTTTGTGTGCATCAATGACTATAGAAATACAAATCAAATTGTATTGGTCACATACACATATTTAGCAGATGTTATGGTGTAGCGAAATGCTTGTGTTCCTAGCTCCAACAGTGCAGCAGTATCTAATAATTCACAACAATACACACAAATCTAAAAGTAAAAGAATGGAGTTAAGAAATATATAAATATTAGATTGAGCAATGTCGGAGTGACATCGACTAAAATACAGTAGAATACAATACAGTATAAACATATGAGACGAGTAAAGCAGTATGTAAACATGAATTAAACATTATTAAATCAAATCAAATTTTATTGGTCACATACACAGGGTTAGCAGATGTTAATGCAAGTGTAGCGAAATGCTTGTACTTCTAGTTCCAACCGTGCAGTAATATCTAACAAGTAATCTAACAGTTTCACAACAACTACCTTAAAACACACAAGTGTAAAGGAATGAATAAGAATATGTTTGGGATCTTTACCCCACACATTTCCTTGGTGATTCCATTTTTTAGGTTGAGTTCGATTGACCTCTTTATTTATTTTCTCTGTTGTCATGTTTGGGGAGATTTGACTCTCTCCTTTGGTTCTGAACCAGCTGTTGTCCCAGTTGGATTGAGTGGACTGTACTTTGGCTCAGTGAGAGTTGAAGGTCAGACTGTAGAGTTGAAATCCTTTTTCATTGAACTGGCAGTAGGCACTGGTAATGATAGTATTGCTTGTTGTTGGTAACTGGTAGTGGGCACTTGCATAGAGAGTTTTGCTTGTTGTTGTTGGTGGCAATCGACAGACACGGGCAATGTTCCATTGTTTAGCTCATCCACCACAACAAAGCCAAAAGTAACAATGTATCACTTTCTGTATACCGTATGGTTGTACTTTTTAAATAATATGGTGTAGTTGCTCTAACATCTTCTCATTAGATAGTCAAATAATGTTGTGATGAGCTTCAATAGCAGGGAAACAAACAACATGTATAATAGCTAACATTACCTGCAAGCTAATTGAGCTTTTCTATTTAATGCATTCCTTACCCCATGCAACATTTGGATCTATGTCCTAACAACCTGGCGAACAGGTCATTTTGAGTTCTGACGAGTAACTGAGCAGATGTTAGAAGGATGACATGGCCTTAGGCTCAGTCAGTCCAGACTGTCTAAGTCAGATTTTAAAGTTTGATGGTGATTTTCTATTTCTTCTTGTTTTACTCCCACTTCCACCCATGGAATCTGTTACTATGCAACATGGATGTGACATTATGACTCATTTTGTGAGTGTTGCAATGGTTCTATTCATTCCATAGAAACAGTGGTCCTAAAGCTAGAATCCTTAGTTTAAAAATAGAACAAAGTGACACCTCGCCACTGTTTTGGTAAAAAGTTGAGAGATTGGTTACATTTCTCCATGCCTCTCTCAAATTCATAGACAGAGCCATTGACGTAAGGACTGACCATCAGTGATATCAAAATTATAGTTTGAACCATGTTTGGAGGGTATAAAGTGTTTGTTTACATTGTTTACAAACATTGGAGTAAAACAAGCTTATATTTTGGTTTCTGATGGGGTACGACAGTTGAACTAAGCTCGAGAGGGATTTATAAGTTAGAGTCCAAAAATTGATATAGCGACTAAGGATTCTATCTTTAAACAGCCCAATACCGAATCTTTGTCAAACTTTTGTATCAATGTGGAAGTTTACCCTCCATCTACTGCCTTTACATAGCTGCAATTACCTTAAGTTGTATGTTTTTGTAGTGATTGATTGAGGGTCGGTGCACTATCGAAATTCATGCAATGTAAGTATATTTATTCCTCATTATCAGTTTAAAAGAATGCAAAAGAGACATTGGCAACTGCAAAAATAAGGTCCTTCTCATGTGAAGACAGGATTAGTTGCCCTGGGGATTGCAGTTCATGACGCAGCCTGTGACAAGAAAAAGAGAGAGCATAGTTTCATCTATAACATCAAAACACATAGCTTCTTCAACCACTTAATGCCATATGTTCAACTTGTAATAATAACCACATGGTAGGCATGGATGCTAGCCCTGACATTCATCCAGAAATAAACAAAAAAAGTCCAAGTGAAATCTAAAACACAACCATACATTTCATAGTGGCAACATGTTTAGCTACCTTGATTGTTGTTTGCGCTCGTGTCTAATCTTTTGTTATGAAGCGATACGCAGCTGGGGTTGTTGTTCTTCTGCTCCACCCCTCCCTGGTTCTGTCTCTGGTTGGTGGCAGGGACACAGCTGGAGGAGCCCAGCCTGCTCAGCTCCCCCTGGTGCCCACAGAAGAGCAGGGAGCTGTGGCGCTGCTGCAGCAGTGGGCACTGGAGAGGGCACAGGGCCTGCTGCCTCTCCTGGGAGGGGGTGGCCACCAGGTGGTACTGCTGGGGGTAGTGGAAGAGGGGGTCGGAGGAGCAGTTCTGGGGCTGGACGAAGGAGGTGCCCAGGTTGTGAGCAGAGCAACGGGGCTCGGCCACGTGGTGGGTGTGCAGGCTGCTGTGGGACGACTGGGAGCACGGTGGCAGCAGGTGGCAGCTGCTAGAGTAGTGGCCACAGTCCTGGTACATGGGGATGTTGGCCATGTGATCCAGGCTGTTGCAGTGCATCATGGTCTGGGAGTTCTGGTAGGGGCAGATCATGCCGCCCACCCTGCCCTGGGACTCGGGTCGCGTCAGGTGACAGAGGCGCCAGTGACTGCCAGTTCTGCCGAGGCAGCTACACAGGCCTGAGGAGATGGAGGGGGAGAAGTAAAATACATTATAAGGCATGATGGCAGTCTCACAAAAATCCCACAGTGTTATGTCTGTAATGTAAAGGTAAAACCTATAGATGAATTAAAGCTGGAATCCTTAATGGTGAAACTGACACGTCCTTTTGGGATATTACAACAACAAACAGTTTTTCCCCCTCAGACATTGTAAGCGCAATAGAACAGCAGAATATGTACTGCAATTATTTTATTTTGCACTGCTCGACGCAAATCCCCGTCCACAAAACCACAACAATAACAATGGTGCTGAGGCGGACAGTTTCCCCTTATGCGGATTCCTTTTCCAAGTTCACAGCTATGAACCCAACAAATGTACAGCTAATTTCACAACAAAATCTAAAATCTATTGACTTCAGTGCAATGGTTTGAACGTGAAATGAATACATGTAAATATCTTACTTGGCCCTTGAGAACAAATGGGCATGAAGTTGGTGTTGGTCTGCTGTCCGTGGTTGAGCGGAGCCATGCCAGCCTGCTGCTGCAAAGACGCAGGACACTGTCCTGGGGAGTGGGTACAGTGGCCCATCACAGGCCCTCCCTGGGGGTACAGAGACATCATACACGGGCCCCTAATCAGCTGCTGTGGAGCCATGGCAGCCGGAGAGTGCACAAAGCTATTGTTCCTGGACAGATTGGAGGCGGTAACGGAGGGGCACATAAAGCACATATCTTGGAAGACAGCTGAGTTTTTCAGATAGCTGGGGTTGTGTGGTATTTCCTGAACTCCAGGGGTGTTAGCCAGATAGCTGAGGGTCCTCAGTGGCTCCTGGACTTCAGCGGTGTTAGCCGCATAGCTCTGGAGCCGTGGTAGCTCCTGAGCTCCAGCCGCCACATAACTCAGGGTCCTGGGGATATCTGTCACTCCAGGGAGGTTGGTCCTTGGTAAATCCGGAGCAGCAGCAGGAGCCACAGCCGCAGTCTGAGCTGGAGCCAGACTGGCAGTCACAAGACTTGGGGTCCTGGGGATGTCAGAAATAGGGAGACACAGGAAAGGGAAGCTCTTGGCTTCCTCTGGTCCCAGGCCCAGTTGGCACAACAGACCAGGGGTCTTAGCCAGCTCTGGAGCAGGCAGTGGGAGGTAGACCAAGAAGGGGGTTCTGGACTCTCCTGCGGCCGTGAGGGTGGGTAGGCATGGTGAAGCAGACTGGCACTGAGTTTCCTCTGTCAAGGCAGGCGCGGGAGCTGGGAGCTGCACACTGGGGACACCGGTCTCTTCTGGTGCCACAACAGGAAGGTACACAGAAACAGGGGCCACAAAGTCGTCGGTCACTGCAGTATGGGGGCAGGTCAAAACAGAACATTCGGCCTCCGCTGTCTCTGCAGCAGAAGGAGATAGCATATCGGCCAATTCAGTCTCCACGCTGACCACAGAAGAAGGACAAATCCGATTGGAGGATTCTGTCTCCACGGTTGCAGCAGTAAGGGGAGAAGCCAGAATGGAAGACTGGATCTGCACAGTCACTGGAGAAGGAGGGGGACAAATCACACTAACAGACTCAGTCTCCAATGTCGCTGCAGGAAGAGGACACAGAAGATCAGAGGACTCTCTCACCACCCTTTTGACTGATTCAGGAGGGGACACTACCATAGGAACCAGCATCACATCCTCTGCTGTCTCGGATGGTGAAGTTGCACCAGAGAGGGAGTGTAGGATGACTGAGAGAGGACGATCGGTCAAACTAATCTGCACCTCTTGGACAGCCATAGCAGGGGAGTCAGACACAGCAGGGGAGTCAGACACAGCAGGGGCTGAAACAGGGAGCTCCAGTGTTCCAACTGGGATGGAGGGCCTTGAGGGTGTCATCTCCTGGGGTTCGACTGGTGCAGAGTGGACCTCAAGGGGTACAACCTTGTCTCCAAGGGCTGGAGACTCCTCAGGCTCAGCGACCATAGCAGCTGGTCTCTCCACCACGGGACCTGCTCTCTCACAGATGGGATAGCTGGGCTGAGATGCACCGGCCATCTCCAATGGTGCCACCACGTCTTCGATGGCGCCCACCATTGAGGCACAGCTGCACTTATACCTGACAGGGGCGTCACACGGAGGCGGAGCCACTGCTGCGTTCTCAGCCAATAGGGGATGAGCCTGGAACACAATCATCTTGGGTACATGCTCTGTCTGCACGATGATCAGGGACTCTGATGGGAGCACGCCAGTCCGGATCAGCACCGCATCCAACTCCTGGCTGATCTCACTGATGGAGACCCGCTCGAAGAGGGCCGAACGGACACGCGCACAGGAGTTGTTGGCGGAAGCCCCGAGTGGAGGAGAGTCCCGGGGGGATGACTCTAGGTCAATCTTGCGTCGGTACAGGGCCAGGCCCTGGGCAACGTCTGCTGGGATGGGCCCTGGGGACAGTGTGATGGTGGTGGCAGAGACCTGCAGGCCAAACTCGTTCTGGCCACCGTCAGTAGAAGCTCCTGCCACTGCATCCATAGCCTGGATGTCTCGGCTGCTGCAGGGCTGGTCACTAGAGATGAAGGAGAAAGGCTCCCTGACATCCTCACATCTAGCTTCCATTAGCAACGGGCCTGCCTCCCACTCCGGGATTGGCTTGGGATGGGGGGACCTTTCAGGACCTTGGACAGTGACCTGCGGCTGTACTTGTGGTTGTACAGCTTTATTCTTCTTCCTGTAGACTGCAAACAAGCAAAAGTGCACATTATGATTTACAATATGAAAACAACAACCGATAGGATGAGAATTGATTGGCCTGTTTTGTTAAACAACAAACAGAGATGAGAAAAATTAAGTAACTTACAATGAGAGCCTTTTGTAGCCCTGAATTCTTTAATAAGCTCATGGATAGGCATGCCTGGCTTCTCTGTGAAACACAATGCAACGTGATTAGGTCATTTAACAAAAGGTGTCTAGAACTATTAACATGCATCAGTCTAGTGTAGTCTACTACAGGGGAATCAGGCACAGCATTGCCTACCGTCTCTGAAGATAAGAAGCGCATTGAAGAAGCCCGCTGCGAAGGCGGGGATACTCTCCGGTTGATACTTCATCACAGCCTTGCTCACTCCCTCAAGCAAGTCCTTGAATCCCGTGGGAATATTCACCACTCTATGTGGATAAGGCATCTTGCTGCTTATGAACACAAGCGTAGACGCACGAAATTCCAAATCACAAGAGTAAAGTCGTTCAAATATTTATTTACTGACTAAATGTAATGAACGCGCTCGTCCAATGCATTATTGATGGACTCCAATAATTGTCCAATGCGCTGAGAGCAGTAATGAAGGCTACTAGCGATAACATGATCACTCAATAATTGCGTCATAATGGAGGGGTATTGTTGCTGCGAAATAATGTTGTCACGCACACGTACAGTTGGCCTGCTACTATGTAGCATTTGATCCAACTACCAGATAGCTCATCTGACAGTATATCATGCCGGTATTTCTACATCAAATAATATAACGGAAATTCCCATCACTATTGGCTTAGTGCGACAAAGGTGTATTTAACTTTTAACTGTAAAGCATCTGTAGGCTAGCTAACAAACTGTAACGGGCTAATGTGATGCTCCATTCGTAGTTACAAGTAGTTTACTGTTTGGCATAGCACAGAGTTTTCGACCAAACTTAATAAGGATCCGCCCCTTTTTTGTCAATTTTCACCTAAAATGACATACCCAAATCTAACTGCCTGTAGCTCAGGACCTGAAGCAAGAATATGCATATTCTTGGCACCATTTGAAAGGAATGTAGGAGAATATAACAATAGATCTGGTAAAAGATAATACAAAGAAAAAGAACAACCGTTCTTTTGTATTTTTTTTGTACCATCATCTTTTAAATGCAAGAGAAAGGCCATAATGTGTTATTCCTGCCCATTTGGGCCACTAGATGGCAGCAGTGCATGTGCAAAGTTTTAGACTGATCCAATAAACCACTGCATTTCTGTTCAAAATGTTGTATCAGGACTGCCCAAATATGCCTAATTTGTTTATTAATAACTTTATGCTCAAAATTGTGCACTCTCCTCAAACAATAGCATGGTATCATTTCACTGTAATGGCTACTGTAAATTGGGCAGTGCTGTTAGATTAACAAGAATTTAAGCTTTCTGCCAATATCAGATTTCTTGTTAGCTCAACCGTCCTGTGGAAGGGACATCGATCCCAAAGAATTAACTTGCCAATACTCCTCAATTCACGACTTGGAAGACAACCAATGTCTTCTAAACGTCCATGTCTAGTTGCAAGGGGTTCGTTTGAATTTAGAAAGTGTTTGTTATTAAATTAAATCAATTTTTGCTCCATTAATCTATTTGAAATCTTCTCCCATTGATTGAGACAATTAGTCGGAAATGATCTGTGCGATGCCAAACAGTAGCAATCTAATGCCTATCAGCCAGCTGGAACAGAGTAATGGTCTGACTAGTCAATATTTTTAATAGCTAACTGTAGGCCTGTCTTTTTAAAATGTTTATGTGAAATGTTTGTGAAGCTAAATGTTTGTATATATCTGCCCAGGGACTGAAGTAGTCTACAGATGAAAACTAATTGATGTGCATTGTCACTTTCCCCCAAAAATCATTAATAAATCACAAGGTTACAAACAGTACATGCATCTTAAACACATCTAGGAAATAACATACCATCAGTTTAAAATATACACATACAAGAAAACTGCTATTCAACACAGGAAAACCAGTTTTCAGTTTATAAAGATACAGCAGAGTAGACCTACTCTGTACCCACAAGTAAGTGCCAAAAGGAAAATGTAATTTATCTAGTAATATTGAATGAAAGTACACTGATACAAACCTATTTGTATGTTTCCCTTTAAATATATATACACTGATTAAAAACTAGTAACAATGTTGTAACATATTTAAGTTTGAGAAAATCAGCCAATGACCATCAACAGGACCGGTTCCAGGCATAAGAGACATAAGCAGTCGCTTAGGGCACCTGTCAGCCAGGGGGCCCCAGACCCCCAAAAAAGAAATAGTGCCTTCAGAAAGTTCACACCTATTTTCCACATTTTGACGAGTTACAGCCCGAATTTAAAATGGATTAAACTTAGATTTTGTGTCACTGACCTACACACAATACCCCATTATGTCAAAGTGGAATGATGTTTTTAGAAATGAAAACCTGAACTGCCTCGAGTCAATAAGTATTCAATCTGTTATGGAAAGCCAGAATAAGATCAGGATAAAAAATTGGTTAACAAGTCACATAATAAGTTGTATGGACTCTGTGTGCAATAATAGTGTTTAACATGATTCTTTAATGACTACCTCATTTCTGTACACCACACATTCAATTATCTGTAAAGTCCCTCAGCTGAGCAGTGCATTTCAAACACACATTCAACCAAAGTCCAGGGAGGGTCTCCAATGTCTCGCTAAGAAGTGGACCTATTGGTACATAGGTAAAAAAATAAAAATAAGTCATTGAATATCCCTTTGAGCATTGTGAAGTTATGAATTACACTTTGGATAGTGCATCAATATACCCAGTAACTACATAGATGCAGGTGTCCTTCCTAACTCAGTTGACAGAGAGGAATAAAACCGCTCAGGGATTTCACCATGAGGCCAATGGTGATATTAAACCTGTTACAGAGTTCAATGGCTGTGATAAGAGAAAACTGAGGATGGATCAACAACATTGTACTTACTCCACAATACTAACCCAAATGACAGAGTGAAAATAAGGAAGCCTGTACAGAATTTAAAAAAAATATTCCTAAACATGCATGTCCTGAATATAAAGCGTTATGTTTGGGGCAAATCCAACACCACACATCACTTAGTACCACTTCATATTTTCAGGCATGGTGGTGGCTGCATCATGTTATGGTTATGCTTTTCCTCATCAAGAACTGTGGAGTTTTTTTAGGATGAAAATAAACTGAATAGAGCTAAGCACAGGCTAAATCCTAGAGGAAAACCTGGTTCAGTCTGCTATCCAACAGAGACTGGGAGACAAATTCACCTTTCAGCAGGACAATTACCTAAAACAAGGCCAAATATACACTGGAGTTGCTAACCAAGACGACATTGAATGTTTCTGAGTGGCCTAGTTGCAGTTTTGACTTAAATCCGCTCGACAATCTATGGGAAGACTTGAAAATGCCTGTCTAGCAATGATCAACAACCAACTTGATAGAGCTTGTGCAAATATTGTACAATCCAGGTATCCAAAGCTCTTGGAGATTTACCCAGAAAGACTCACAGCTGTAATCACTGCCAAAGGTGATTCTAACATGCATTGACGCAGGGGTGGAAATACTTGTGGAAATGCTATATTTCTATATTTCATTTTCAATAAATTAGAAAAAAGATAGCTGAGAATTTTAATTTAATTGAATTCATTTTGAATTCAGGCTATATAACAACAAAATATGTTCAAGGGGTGTCGATACTTTATGAAGGCACTGTATATATTTTTTAAAGAACTCAGTCGGGGTCTCAACTTACTATTGAAAGTAAGAATAATAGAATACACCACGTTCAATTTGGAAATTTCATTGTGCATCAGCAATTGTTCTCGTTATGTAAGACACTTCCAGTCACTAAATTATTGCTTGTTAGTCTAGCCAGCTATCTAAACCTGTCCGAATAGCGGCCAGGCACATGCCCAGGGGCCCTGACCTCCAGGGGGCACACAATGATTTTGTTAGTCATTCTCACTCAGATATTATATTAACATGGCATAAGTCATTACAAAATGTGTAGAATTCCAGGAAATTAGCTTTAAAACTGCAAAAATGTCACTCCACCCCACGGCAAAAATCAGTAGAATTGCAGGAAATTAGCTGTAAAACTGATTTTTTTTCCTACAATTGCAAAGTTCTCACCGCCCCATGGCAAAATGTGTAGAATTTCAGAAAACTTGCTTTAAAAATATCCATTGCAGCCATTTTTAATCTCAATATCAAATCATTTCTGGGTAACAAGTACCTTACTGTGATTGTTTTAAATTAAAAATGGCTTCTTAAAGAGCAATTTGTCAAGAAAGAATTTCATTAGTACTGTCTGGGAGTGGTCTGAGTGGGGAGGGGAAATCTGACCATGAGCTGTTATTGGCAGACTTGGAACCCTTTCTTATTGGTTTATCAACTCATTTACCGCATGGTGAGGTAACCATGGAAGGCCAAAAACTCAAACAGCTCTTACACTAAAAGGGTATTATCATCATCATCATCTTCATGTTCACAGTATTATTTGTATTAAGGATCCCCATTAGCTGCTGCCTTGCTGGGGTCCAAAAACATTCAACATTCATTTTTATATACAATTTAAAATATTACATTTAATAAATCCTTTCACAACACATTAAGTGTGTTCCCTCAGGCTACTACTCTACTATCACATCTAATACAACATCCATCTGTAGGTGTGTAGAGTGCATGCCTTATCATATGTATGTGTGCCTGTGTGTGTGTGTCTCTTCACAGTACCCGCTGTTCCATACCGTGTATTTTTATTGGATTCTACTGCTTGCATCAGTTACCTGATGTGGAATAGAGTTCCATGTAGCCATGGCTCCATGTAGTACTGTGCGCCTCCCATAGTCTGTTCTTGACTTGAGGATTGTGAAGAGACGTTACAGTCAACCTTATTCCAACCTCCCAGTGTAGAAATATATATAAAACACAGGAAAATAAAAATGTTGACTGCACTGGGCCTTTAAAACTGCAGAATGTTCTCTGCAACCCATGGCAAAATGTGTAGAATTGCAGGAAATTAACTTTAAAACAATAAAAAAAAAATCTCCCCAATTTACAGTGCCACAAGGCCACGTGATGAGTAGTAGCATAGGATTTGTGCATTCAGATGGTCTACTACTGTAACAGCAACAGGACTTTGGACATTCAGGTCATAATGGCAGCAACCTAGGCACGGCTTAATTTATAATGGAGTGTGGCTTACCCAATGGCATACCCAGTTCTGCATCTGAACCTTTTCCCAACACATGGGAAAGAATAAAGATGTGATTGTACAATTTAAATAGATTTTCCCCCATAAAGACACTTCCCTGGTAAAAAGTTGCATTTGCCTCCCAGCTGCAACTACTGTACATATTTGATCTGGTTGAAAACACACTAATACACTCCAGTAGTCTTAACTATTCCTGCATTATCGCTCCAGGAAACTCTTACTGTAAACTATACATTGCAAACTTGATGGCACATTCATTATAAAAACACAAGTCAACTGAAAAACACAATGCAGTGAACCATCACAGTGCTGTGGAGATCAAGATGGCTTCTCTAAAGGGAGCCGTTTCCTGCTCCTCCTACCCCCAACACAAGCTAGGGTGGATGTATGGTCGAGAAAGGGTGCGGTCAGGGTGGGGTCATCTCTCTCATGGAAGCCAGAGCTGAATGAATGCGCACATGGAGCCTGTTCTCAAAGTCATAGCCAGCATAGTTCTCCTGTACAAACACACACGACATTACTGCATCACATAGAAATATTCACACGTGCACATACCGGAAAGGAAATATCAAATAATATAAAATGCATATTATGGATGACTGTCAGACTTGATTGATCATTCCAAATACTGCAGCCGAAAGCTACACGTTTTCAAAAACGAGGATACACTCTTGGCCCATAATGTAGAAGTGAAGTTCTACTGTACCTTGGCCTGGAGCATCAGAGCTCTGCCCTTCGCTTCAGACTGAGAAGAGAAGAACCACAATCTCAATCAACTACCGCATTAAGCAACATACACTTTCTCTCCTCGGGGTTGACACGTTGCGCGATACACCATATGCACAGCTCACCTCAGGGCTGTCCAGTAAGACGCAGCCTAACTCGTAGATGGAGTAGGGCTGCACATAGGAGTTGTTTTGATGGCCCATCTCATCTCTGGCAGCCAGATCGAAGCACTGCAATATTCAATGACATAATAAAGAGTAGTAAACATTCACTATTCTGACTACATTAATATTTGTCGGTAAATACTATGAGTACTTTGTTTTCAATACATATAAATATGGTGAGGAGACAGAACCTGAATGGAGTCGTTCATGTTGCCGAGACATCTGTGTATGTCACCAAGGAGCAGGTTTTTCAGGCCAGCAAATGAGATGTCATCTAGTTCCTGCAGAACTAAGAAGAGACAGAAAAACCCCCACTGAATTTCCTTCCAGATTCACAGGAAATCACTTTCACGGCACCACCACAAGTACTCAGTGAAAGCACAAAAACCACGCTGACTGAGATTGTAGCAGATCCTGGAAGTGTGTGTGTGTGATGTCCTGCATAGCCAAAAGAGAATAGGCTATAATTGAATGTGCAGCAACGATGGTGGTTGGGACTGGGAGTTTGATCATGTGCATGGCTATTGCGGAGACCATATTAAGTCAAATTCCACGGGACCGTTGAGTCGTGGTAATCGCCTCCTAATGCGATCTGTACATGAATGGCGCTGATGCGTTTGTAGTACCCAACTTGGTAACGGCCGTCAGGTCGCTAATGGCCTAGTGCTCAGCACTCTGTTGTCCCTCCATCAGGCCCTAATGGCCTAGTGCTCAGCACTCTGTTGTCCCTCCATAAGGTCCTAAGGGCCTAGTGCTCAGCACTCTGTTGTCCCTCCTTCAGGCCCTAATGGCCTAGTGCTCAGCACTATGTTGTCCCTCCATCAGGCCCTAATGGCCTAGTGCTCAGCACTATGTTGTCCCTCCATCAGGTTCTAAGGGCCTAGTGCTGAGCACTCTGTTGTCCCTCTAATCACTCTGACATCAATGCAAATACCACAGGAAATCACATCCCATGAAAAACAGTACCATGCACCATTAGACTACATTGTTTATTATTATTTTGTATTTATTTCACCTTTATTTAACCAGGTAGGCTAGATGACAAGTTCTCATTTTCAACTGCAACCTGGCCAAGATAAAGCAAAGCAGTGTGACACAGAGAACAACACAGAGTTACACATGGAGAAAACAATAAACAAGCCAATAACAAACATGTCAATGACACAGTAGAGAAAATAAAGTATATATACAGTGTGTGCAAAAGGCATGAGGAGGTAGGCAATAAATAGGCCATAGGAGTGAATAATTACAATTTAGCAGATTAACACTGGAGTGATAAATGAGCAGATGATGATGTGCAAGTAGAGATACTGGTGTGCAAAAGAGCAGAAAAGTAAATCAAATAAAAACAGTATGGGGATGAGGTAGGTAGATTGGGTGGGCTATTTACAGATGGACTATGTACAGCTGCAGTGATTAGTTAGCTGCTCAGATAGTTGATGTTTAAAGTTGGCGAGGGAAATAAAAGTCTCCAACTTCAGCCATTTTTGCAATTCGTTCCAATCACTGGCAGCAGAGAACTGGAAGGAAAGGCGGCCAAATTAGGTGTTGCTATGGGGATGATCAGTGAGATATACCTGCCGGAACGTGTGCTACGGGTGGGTGTTGTTATCGTGACCAGTGAACTGAGATAAGGCGGAGCTTTACCTAGCATAGACTTATGATGACCTGGAGCCAGTGGGTCTGGCGACGAATATGTAGCGAGGGCCAGCCGACTAGAGCATACAGGTCGCAGTGGTGGGTGGTATAAGGTGATTTGGTAACAAAACGGATGGCACTGTGATAGACTGCATCCAGTTTGCTGAGTAGAGTGCTTGAAGCTATTTTGTAGATGACACCGCCGAAGTCAAGGATCGGTAGGATAGTCAGTTTTACTAGGGTAAATTTGGCAGCGTGAGTGAAGGAGGCTTTGTTGCGAAATAGAAAGCCGATTCTAGATTTGATTTTGGATTGGAGATGTTTAATAAGAGTCTGGAAGGAGAGTTTACAGTCTAGCCAGACACCTAGGTATTTATAGTTGTCCACATATTCTAGGTCGGAACCGTCCAGGGTGGTGATGCTAGTCGGGCGGGCGGGTAGCGAACGGTTGAAAAGCATGCATTTTGTTTTACTACCGTTTAAGAGCAGTTGGAGGCCACCGAAGGAGTGTTGTATGGCATTGAAGCTCGTTTGGAGGTTAGTTAACACAGTGTCCAAGGAAGGGCCAGAAGTATACAGAATGGTGTCGTCTGCGTAGAGGTGGATCAGCAGCAAGAGCAACGTCATTGATATATACAGAGAAAAGAGTCAGCCTGAGAATTGAACCCTGTGGTACCCCCATAGAGACTGCCAGATGTCCGGACAACATGCCCTCCGATTTGAAACACTGAACTCTGTCTGCAAAGTAGTTGGTGAACCAGGCGAGGCAGTCGTCAGAAAAACCAAGGCTATTGAGTCTGCCGATAAGAATACGGTGATTGACAGAGTCGAATGCCTTGGCCAGGTCGATGAAGACGACTGCACAGTACTGTCTTTTATCGATGGCGGTTATGATATCGTTTAGTACCTTGAGTGTGGCTGAGGTGTACCCGTGACCGGCTCGGAAGCCAGATTGCACAGCGGAGGAGGTACGGTGTGATCCGAAATGGTCAGTGATCTGTTTATTAACTTGGCTTTCAAAGACTTTAGATAGGCAGGGCAGGATGGATATAGGTCTGTAACAGTTTGGGTCTAGGGTGTCACCCCCTTTGAAGAAAGCAGCTTTCCAATTTTAGGGATTTCGGACGATATGAATGAGAGGTTGAACAGGCTGGTAATAGGGGTTGCAACAATGGCGGCAGATAGTTTTAGAAAGAGAGGGTCCAGATTGTCTAGCCCAGCTGATTTGTACTGGTCCAGGTTTTGCAGCTCTTTCAGAACATCTTATGTCTGGATATGGATGAAGGAGAAGCTGGGGAGGCTTGGGCGAGTAGCTGCGGGGGGGGCGGAGCTGTTGGCCGGGGTTGGAGTAGCCAGGAGGAAGGCATGGCCAGCCGTTGAGAAATGCTTATTGAAATTTTCGATTATCATGGATTTATCAGTGGTGACCGTGTTACCTAGCCTCGGTGCAGTGGGCAGCTGGGAGGAGGTGCTCTTGTTCTCCATGGACTTTACAGTGTCCCAAAACTTTAGGGAGTTAGAGCTACAGGATGCGAATTTCTGCTTGAAAAAGCTAGCCTTTGCTTTCCTGACTGACTGCGTGTATTGGTTCCTGACTTCCCTGAACAGTTGCATATCGTGGGGACTATTCAATGCTATTCCAGCCCACCACAGGATGTTTTTGTGCTGGTCAAGGGCAGTCAGGTCTGGAGTGAAGGGGGCATGCCTATCTAAGATGGGCTATATCTGTTCTTAGTCCTGCATTTTTTGAATGGGGCATGCCTATTTAAGATGGTGAGGAAATTACTTTTAAATTACTTTTAAAGAATGACCAGGCATCCTCGACTGACGGGATGAGGTCAATATCCTTCTAGGATACCCGGGCCAGGTCGATTAGAAAGGCCTGCTTGCAGAAGTGTTTTAGGGAGCGTTTGACAGTGATGAGGGGTGGTGGTTTGACCGCGGACCCATAGCAGATACAGGCAAGGAGGCAGTGACCGCTGAGATCCTGATTGAAAACAGCGGAGGTGTATTTGGAGGGCAAGTTGGTCAAGATAATGTCTATGAAGGTGCCCATGTTTACAGATATAGGGTTGTACCTGGTGGGTTCCTTGATGATTTGTTTGAGATTGAGGGCATCTAGCTTAGATTGTAGGACTGCCGGGGTGTTAAGCATATCCCAGTTTAGGTCACCTAACAGAACGAACTCTGAAGCTAGATGGGGGGCGATCAATTCACAAATGGTGTCCAGGGCACAGCTGGGAGTGAAGGGGGGGTCGATAGCAGGCGGCAACAGTAAGAGACTTATTTCTGGAGAGGTTAATTTTTAAAATTAGAAGTTCAAACTGTTTGGGTATAGACCTAGAAGGTATGACAGAACTTTGCAGGCTCTCTCTGCAGTAGATTGCAACTCCTCCCCCTTTGGCAGTTCTATCTTGACGGAAAATGTTTGACATCACTGTGATGATCAATTTGAAGAAAGAAGTTCAACAACAGATCAAAACAGTGGAAAACATGGTCATTGTGGATCTTGTTTCAAAGCTAAACAACAAAATGGACAGCACTTTCTAAGGTGAAGATTAATTAAAAGCATTTAAGATGTTGCATGTAGATCACGATACGCATATTAGAGCTTACAGTATATGCATAGGCCTGAGCCCAAGCCTGAAAAAAAGCCATTAAAATAGTGGTTAATAACCTACACAGCATATTACGCACGGCAGAAACACACTTTGCTACATCATTATTCTAGCCTATACTCCAAAATTAAATAGTTTTTTCCCCTCTTCATAATTAATAGGCTAACATTTAGCTACAGAATCTCTCACCACTGTGCGTTTCCCTCTCCTCCTCGCTCGCCTTCATTCCTTTCTCGAGAGCACAGAGGGGCTGTCAACTGTTTAATCAAATACATTTCGTTGTGAAAATATGTTATGATCAAATGTTCCCGCACAGATTACACTAGGTTTCCCATATTAAAGACTGGGTAGCTTCAAGAACAGGGTTGGGGAGCCCATGGCATACAGAGTTTGGGCAGAATATCACCTGTCGCGCAGTGAGAGGCTGCTCCGCAAACAGTGGTTGATGCGTGGAGTGAAGTAAGTGTTCTGATAAGTCCAGACATTTCTATATGCGACCCAGTGAAAGCAGAGTTCTGATGGTGGCCACTATAAAGAGGATCCCAGCTGCTACTACAATTATTTCTCAGCTATTAATATGAAGCACATTTCTCCGATGCAGAACCAGAGTAGCCTACCTGGCATGCTTGATAAAGGAACCGCAGGAGCCTCCATTCGCTATTGGGAGTGCAAATGGATGACAGGTCTTTTTTCCCCTGCCCGTTTGATAAAATGGGCCATTCTAAATCGAAATGACTTTAATATTTTTCAAGCCAACATTAAATTGAGAAAAGTCTGATGGGTGAGAATATGATCACTTCATGAGAGAACAGCGTGTGCCGCCTGAGGCAAGGAACAGAGCGCATCACACAGCGCATTTCTGGCTTGATTTCTAAGACATTCTAAGGTTATTCTCTCTAAATCTGGCGTATAGGACCCGCCTCAAATGATCACTTTTATGCTCAACATAGCCACTTCATATGTGCCCTCGTTCAGGGAGGAGAAAAACATCCTTTCCATTTTATTCAGCTAAGCTCAATTATATTCTTCTTCCTATAAAATCATATGATATAAAATAATGGCATGGGGTTTATCAGCACATCTTGTCTGCTAAATAAACTAGCATACAGCTTCGGCTGCCATTGGCATGGCACATAGCCAGATAACATACAGGCCGACTCAGAAGATGGCTCTCCAGTTGGCCGACTCCAGTTTCAACTGTTCTGCCTTATTATTATTCGACCATGCTGGTCATGTATGAACATCTTGGCCATGTTCTGTTATAATCTCCACCCGGCACAGGCAGAAGAGGACTGGCCACCCCACATATGCTCTCTCTAATTCTCTCTTTCTTTCGCTCTCTCGGAGGACCTGAGCCCTAGGACCATGACCCAGGACTACCTGACATGATGACTCCTTGCTGTCCCCAGTCCACCTGACCGTGCTGCTGCTCCAGTTTCAACTGTTCTGCCTTATTATTATTCGACCATGCTGGTCATTTATGAACATTTGAACATCTTGGCCATGTTCTGTTATAATCTACACCCGGCACAGCCAGAAGAGGACTGGCCACCCCACATAGCCTGGTTTCTTCCTAGGTTTTGGCCTTTCTAGGGAGTTTTTCCTAGCCACCGTGCTTCTACACCTGCATTGCTTGCTGTTTGTGGTTTTAGGCTGTGTTTCTGTACAGCACTTTGAGATATCAGCTGATGTACGAAGGGCTATATAAATACATTTGATTTGATGATATTCTGTTCTTCTGAAATACATTTTCTCCATATCATAATGTTTCATTAGACTTGCCTAAAACAAATAATGGATTCATTGTGATGGTATATATTAAATGGATTCAGACTTTAAAAAAATATATATTTCAAAGGTGTTCATCAGCGACTTGTATGCGTGGAGGCCTGGAGATGCTGAAAATGTTTACGTTCATTTACCGAGAGACAGGCAGTAACATGAGTTACCGGCTGATAAAATGTCATCAACGCCACAGCCCTATGTATGAGGGGTCTGTCTGTTTGTGTTGATGTGGTCTGTGTTTACTGTACGTTTTCACAGCGTACCTTGGCTCATGGTCTGCAGCTTAGAGGTGGAGCAGTTAGGCAGGGCCTTCCACAGGTAGAGCACCTCGATCACAGCCAGGATACACAGCTCTCTGGATGGGGCGTGTTTGCTGAGCCTCTCCGCCTGCACACACACAGGCGCACATTTACCAATTACTCGCTACCCAATCAACTGCCAATTTTCCTCCATACAATGACTACAGATCACCTTGAAACTGTGTGACTCGCAAAAGGATTTCTCCTCACTGGAAGTAATGGTTCACCTGGATATCTATAGAAGTCTGCTGTTGCCAGCCCCACGCTCACCCTCTGCATAGAGAACTGTTCTATCTGATTGTTGTTCCGTTTCAAAAGCTTGTGTACGTCCTTGAAGACAGCGGCCGCTCCCTCCAGATCTCCTGACGCTCCCTGGCACACTATACCACAAACACAGAGCGATGTCCAGGCGTTAGAGTCTGCAGGGTATCTCAACAGCAACATATAACCGTTATCAGAGGATGTAAGCCATTATTGCTAATAGTTCAGAAGCTTTTCATTCAGGTGAGTTAGCGTTCCCAGTTACGGAACTTATTTTACTTTAGAAGAAAAAAACAATAGGGCGTTCTTCTAACCCCGCCTCGAATTCCATTACTTCTAACCTCTGCCCTCTCACCTCCAGTTAGGTAGGTGTAGTAACACTGGGACCAGCGTGACTCGGTCGCCAGACGCTGAAAGGCCTTGTAGGCATCACCGCACTTCAGCTCCATCATACTGCACCAGCCTGAGAGCAGAGAGAATGAAGTGTCACTCAGGAACAACAAGGTAATGGTGTTCTATACGTTAAGAGTTGAGGTAGAAGTGAGGAAGTACCTATTTCATACAAACAAACATGCTGGATCTCCCTCTGGTCTGTAGCCAGCTCTAAGGCATTTTGGAAGGACGTCACTGCACTGTTGATCTGGCACTGGATGAGTTGAGGAGAGGGGAAGATTAGGACAAGGAACACACTACAGCCACAGTTGTAGACACAGGTTTCCTTGTGGTATCTGTCTACTTCTGTCTAGGTTGTGTCAAGTAGTGTACACTGCAGCACAAGAAAATAGGTGTTATTATTGGCGACATTTAGGTTGAACTAATTCATATAAATTGTGTTTTAAATGTTTTTCTCTCTACTGAACATGGCCCAGGCCCTTACCTCCAGACGCTGCACCCTGCCCTTGAAGAATATGAAGAGGGAGGAGTTAGGGTATACGGGCTCCTTTCTCTGGAGGATAGCCTTCGCCTCCATCAGACCGGCCTGTGTGTCTGAGCCGTCCAGGGTAAAGAAGGGTTGCACTACCGTATGGTACCACAAGAGGGCCAACCTGCCACAGGGGGAGAGAAACCACTGTTATTGACAACAGTGAGAGGAATACCGGTGAACGTCAGCGTTCAGAGAGTCAGTCGAGAAACCAAGACATATCACAGCGGTCGGTAAACATATGACTGCTGCTACCACACTCAGCAGAGACGTCAGCTGAAAACAAAATCTATCAATATTCTGCAGAATAAACCGTCACATGCAGCTTAGATGTGGAAGCAACAGCACTTGAAAGTTCAAGACAAATTTCCCTTCAGGCACAAAAAAGTTAATCTTAGCTTAAAATGTTAAACATGTGTCTTCCTAAAATAAATACAATCTTTGTTCTCTGCCAAGGCATTGAAGTTCAACCAGGACAGGGGCCTCAGCCAGCTTCTCTCTATTATTAAAGCAGATCATCTTGGCCCCTGGCAGAGTGGCAGAGAGCTAATGGGTTTCAGGTCTGGTGAAGGCTCTGTTTTTATCCCAAATGACAACCTATTACCTATATAGTGTACAACTTGGGCCCTGCGGGTCCTGGTCAAATGCATTGCACTACGGAAGGAATAGGGTGCCATGTGGGACACACCCTGTGTCTTCTGCCTCCTGTTGTGGATGTGTGGGCAGAATCAAATAGCAGACTTTCTAATCAGTATGGTGGTGACAGTAATAAATAAGCTGTTCAATATGAATCACTGATATTCCCGAGTGGCGCAGCGGTCTAAGGCACTGCATCTCAGTGCTAGAGGCGTCACTACAGGTCCTGGTTCGATTCCAGGTTGTATCACAACCGGCCGCGATTGGGAGTCCCATAGGGCGGAACACAATTGGCCCAGCGTCGTCCGGGTTAGGGTTTGGCAGTAGGCAGTCATCGTAAATAACAATTTGTTCTTAACCAACATGCCTAGTTAAATAAAGGTAAAAATATATAAATAAATATTCAGAGCCAGCTAAGCTGCATCCTGCTCTCAGGCTTGCTGGTTCTTTTCTCTTCCCAAATAATCACACTACTCTGTCTAGTCCATGTATAAGGCTACATTACGTCGGATTACTACATATATTTTCTATCACTAAATACATGGTCACCATGTCCATATGAAATATGTTGAATGAGATAAATTATTACACCGCAATGACCCCAAACACAGTTCAAGTCAATAAAGTAAAATAAACCAACACGAGACAAAAAAAAAAAGACACCCCATGGTCGGTAGTGGTACACCTACTCACGTAGCTAAGGGGGCCTTCATGTCCTTACTTTCACTGGCATACGCAAGGGCGGACAGCCCCTGGTGACGGTCGCCGGGGAAACCCAGAAGGTTGACGATCTTCAGCAGGTGCGGCGGTATCATGGAGATGCACAGGTGGAACAGGCCATAGCCAAAACTGACCGAGCCCTTAAGCCGGGCTAGGGCCTCCGGGCTCACCCCATTGGTCCTCTGGGTTGGGAGCTTGGTCGCGCCGTGGTTGGCCTGGTCAGTGGATGGAGAGGGAGACACCTGCTGGTCGGAGGACCTCCTCTTGCTGCAATCCTGCAGCTGGCTGATGTCGCTGTAACATTTGTTGTACATCTTCCAGGCTTTGCGGAGGATCCAGCCTCCTCTGATGTATGCTGGGTGGGTTTGGGAGAGGGGAAGTCCATGAGACATGATTAACATCAAGCAGCGGGATGTTAGAGTACTGAGAGACATGGTCTAGATACCAAGGCCCATTACAGCAAATCACTTATTGAGCATGCATTATAATCAGCACGCAAGATATTGAAACAGACCTACGATCTTCTTAACCGTACCAGTGAGTAGCCACAACACAGTGCAGTCATTGTCTAGTAGTAGCAGCACAGCCGATCCGTCAGTCAGCTATAAGCCTACACGCAGGTCAAGGTCGAAGTGATGAGGCGTCTCACCTGACAGTTCCTGTTTGATGAAGGAGAGGACAGCGAGGTACACCTGGCAGTCTGCCACAAGGATCTGTCTCTGGAGGCGGTCTACTATAGCCACCCCTGACCTCTGGGGGTCCTGGAGGAAGGCCAAACACACAAGAGTACGGTGAGGTCAACGTCTAAATTGTAGAGCAATGCCAAACACACATCTGTAGCAAGGCCAAACACACATCTGTAGCAAGGCCAAACACACATCTGTAGCAAGGCCAAGCACACATCTGTAGCAAGGCCAAGCACACATCTGTAGCAAGGCCAAACACACATCTGTAGCAAGGCCAAACACACATCTGTAGCAAGGCCAAACATACATCTGTAGCAAGGCCAAACATACATCTGTAGCAAGGCCAAACATACATCTGTAGCAAGGACAAACACAGCACCGCGAGAAAAGATGACGTCAACTTGACATTGGCAGACCGCAAGACAAGTCAGGCGTGTGTGGATAGATGAGATGCATGAGATGTATCATACAGGTATGAGCTTCTCCGAGGTTAATTAGGTGTGCGTGAACACATTGTCTTTTCACTTACACTCCTCCTGATCTTGTTTTTGATCGTCTCGATGACCCCGGCATTGTCTCGCTCACAAAGTCTCTCCGTGGCTCTGAGGTCATCAAAGGCTGTCTGCATCTTCTCCTCCTCAAACGTCATCATGGCATTCTACACACACAGGCAGATTCATACAGTGCCAGTCAGGGCATTGCTCTCAACCTAGACAGTATGGTAGTCTTGGCGTAATGCCTTAACATGTACCAACACCATTGTTTTAAAGTAGGCAAAACAATTATCCTGTCAGCAACAGACACGCGGTCAAATATATTGGCACCCTTGCACTATACAAGTACATTTTTTCACCCCTTAGGTACCTGAAACTTATATTACCACAGGTAAGAAACTACACGGTAAACAAAATCTAATTAATTTCTACGTTGGGCTCCTGTTGCAGTTGTAAATCAAATAATTACACGTATGAACACTAAACATGTTTTACATTTCATCATTTTACATTTCATGGCAAGAATGCCAATATATTTGCCCTCAACTGTAGAACAATGAAAAAGCACAGCTGGCCAATCAACTATTCATTCTGGATTTACCAGACTAACATTTCTAACATCTGCCGTGATCATTTCCAAAGACGTGCACAAATAGTTTATTCCCTGTCAGTATTCAAACCCACCGTGAGCCAATTATATCAGGTTGGTGAATCACCCGCCAGCAGCGTGTGATGCACAGCCAGATTAGTGCTGAGGATATCCCGGGTGTGCTATTATTTGTGTGACCTTCAATTCATTCAGTCAATCTGCACCGCAAATGCACTATGACAAGGTCTATGTATGAAATAGAGATGTACTGTGAAAATCAAACTATTGAACTAAAAAAGGTTGTCATTCAACACAACGAACAACACAACAGACTGTAATACAGACCTCTTCCTGTTCTTCACTCCAATAGAATCCAATTGTCTGCATTGCAGAGTATCAAATGAGAATATCAGTGGAATTTGGGGGACGTACAGTAATTCAGTAAGAAGTTGACCTCCTCTGACCTCTCCACCCCTACTCACCAGGAAGCTGACAAAACTGGCTCCAAAACTCATCAGTGGACTGTGGGTCCTAGAAGAGAGAGGGAGACAGAGAGATGGTTGCAGTAAGGCTAAAATGGGTTGGTTTCTTAAGAGAGACAGCCAGGACAGGTGAAGATGGGTGAGAGCTGTAGAGTTGTTCCAAGTCAAACTTCGATATCCTCCAGCAATACCACCTGGATCTCTTCATTGTGCAGAGCGTCTGAAGACGGCGCTCAAAAAGGCGGCAGAGTCGGGCTAAAGTAATTACTTCAAATGTGATTCGTAAGACGGCTCCATGAGAACGTTTAATAGTCATCGCATTCATGCCTCAAAGTCTGGATGGTTATTCACTTCCAAGAATGTAGAAGCCGAAATCCTAAACATTTCATTCAAGATGACAGTATAGAATTATTGGAGGATGAAGGTGTCAACATTCAGTTCCCTTCATCTCTTATGACAGCTCAGAGCTCAACATAATTAGTGGGAGAGGTGACATTTGGGGTATCAGCAGGAGACAACGCTGTGTGTGTGTGTGTGTTTGAGGATCTAACTAAGCCGGTTGCGTTTACTCTGTATTTTTCACTTTCAAGTCCCAAAAATGGCCTGCTCCAAATTATTCAGAATTCAGAAGAATTCAAATGTATTTGGTTAGAGGCAGGTGATAGTAAATTACCAAGTCATTTCTCTCACCTGTGGAAGTAGAAGGTGCCTACAGAGTAAAAATAGTCATTCAACCAGTTTTGAAAAGAGAACATTTTAGGCCCAAAAGACTCGTTAACAGCTTCTACCCCCAAGCCATAAGACTGCTGAACAATTCATTAAAATGGCCACCCAGACTATCTGCATTGACACCCTCTCTTTTGTTTTACACTGCTGCTACTCGTTAAGACTAGAGCCCTTGTTGTTTTCCACATTTTGTTTCATTAAAGCCTTATTCTAAAATGGATTAAATTAATGTTTTTCCTCATCAATCTACACACAATACCCCATAATGACAAAGTGAAAACAGGTTTAGACATTTTTGAAAATGTATTAAAAAACACAAGTATTCAGACTCGAAATTGAGCTCAGGTGATTCCATTGATCATCCTTGAGATGTTTCTACAACTTCTTCACCTGTGGTAAATTCAATTGATTGGACATGATTTGGAAAAGCACACACCCGTCTATATAAGGTCCACAGTTGACAGTGAATGTCAGAGCAAAAACAAAGCCATGAAGATGAAGGAATTGTCTGTAGAGCTCCGGGACAGGATTGTGTCGAGGCACATATCTGGGAAAGGGTACCAAAAAATGTCTGCAGCATTGAAGGTCCCCAAGAAAACAGTGGTCTCCAACTTTGGAAGAATTTGGAACCACCAAGACTCTTCCTAGAGCTGGCTGCCGGCAAAACTGAGCAATCGGGGGAGAAGGGCCTTGGTCAGGTAGGTGACTGAGAAACCGAAGGTCACTCTGACAGAGTTCCAGAGTTCCTCTGTGGAGACAGGAGAAGGACAAAAATTGCTGCAGCACTCCACCAATCAGGCCTTTATGTAAAGGCAGTAAAAGGCACATGACAGCCCGCTTGGAATTTGCCAAAAGGCACCTAAAGGACTCTCAGACACTGAGAAAAAAGATTCTCTGTTCTAATGAAACCAAGATTTAACTCTTTGGCCTGAATGCCAAGTGTCACGTTTGGAGGAAACCTGGTACTGTCCCTAGGGTGAAGCATGGTGGCGGCAGCAGCATGCTGTGGTGATGTTTTTCAGTGGCAGGGACTGAGAGACAAGTCAGGATCAAGGGAAAGATCATCGGAGCAAAGTACAGACAGATACTTGATCAAGTCCTGAGCACTCTGGTGCAGGTTCTCAGACTGGGGTGAAGGTTCACCTTCCAACAGGACAACGACCCTAAGCACACAGCCAAGACAATGCAAGAGTGGCTTCGGGACAAGTCTGAATGTCCTTGAGTGGCCCAGCCAGAGACGGAACTTGAACCCGATCGAACATCTCTGGAGAGACCTGAAAATCGCTGTGCAGCGACGCTCCCCATCCAACCTGACAGAGCTTGAGATGATCTGCAGAGAAGAATGAGAGAGACTCTCTAAATACAGGTGTGCCAAGCTTGTAGCGTCATACCCAAGAAGACTCGAGGCTGTAATCACTACCAAAGGTGCTTCAAGAAAGTACTGAGTAAAAGGGTCGGAATAATTATGTAAATGTGATATTTCAGCTTTTTATTTTTAATACATTTGCAAAATGTCTAAAAATAGTTTTTGCATCGTCACCGTATTGTGCGTAGATTGACGCAGATTTGTTTTTAATCCATTTTAGAATAAGGCTGTAACGTAGCAAAATGTGGAAAAAGTCAAGGGGTCTGAATACTTTACACATGCACTGTACAAATGACCTCAACTAACCTGGTATCAGTACCCCCAGTATTTAGCCTCATTATTGTTATTTTATTGTGTTAGTTTATTTAGTAAATATTTTCTTAAAACTGCATTGTTGATTAAGGGCTTGTAAAGTAAGCATTTCACCTGTTGTATTCGGCCCATGTGACAAATAACATTGGATTTGATTGTACTCCATTAGAAAGCGCCAGTAGCCTGGAAACCCAACATTTCATTTACAGTGGCTACAGAAAGTACTCAGACCCATTGACTTTTTCCACATTTTGTTGTGTTACAGCCTGAATTTAAAATGGATTCAAATGAGATGTTTTTGGCCCTGGCCTCCATACAATACAAGAGAGATCTGTAGCTAGTTAGCTGCAGGGAGAAACAAAGCAGTGTATTAAACAGCTTTATAGAGCCAGTGAGCAGGGAAAGAGGTGTCTACAAACTATGACACAGTTGTGGAAGAGAGCGAAAGAGCTTGCAGGGGTGACGGCAAAATTCTGCTTTCGGCTGTGTAATGGCTGACTTTCACACATTAGAGTTATGACCACGATATGACATTAGATGTACATATTCCCTCAGTGGCACTCTCCTCCTGATCTGGTTCAGCTAAGGATACATAGCAATAAAAATGTGGAGGAGTTTAAAGTGACTAAAATGTGACAGAAGTCTCATCTGTTTTGAGGCCCACATTTTCAGCAAAAATAAACATTAAACTAATAATAAACGAACGGACAGACAGAAACTCAGTTTTTCACAATTCCTGACTTTTAATCCCAGTAAAACTTCCCTGTTTTATGTCAGTTAGGATCACCACCTTATTTTAAGAATGTGAAATGCCAGAATAATAGTAGAGAGAATAATTTATTTCAGCTTTTATTTCTTTCATCACATTCCCAGTGCGTCAGAAGTTTACATACACTCAATTAGTATTTGGTAGCATTGCCTTTAAAATTGTTTAACTTGGGTTTCCGGTAGCCTTCCACAAGCTTCCCACAATAAATTGGGTGAATTTAGCTCTGTCAGGAGGAATGGGCCGGTGTAACTGAGTCAGGATTGTAAGGCCTCCGTGCTCGCACATGCTTTTTCAGTTCTGCGTATAAAATGTTCTATAGGATTGAGGTCAGGGCTTTGTGATGGCCACTCCAATACCTTGACTTTGTTGTCCTTAAGCTATTTTGCCACAACTGTGGAAGTATGCTTGGGGTCATTGTCCATTTGGAAGACCCATTTGTAACCAAGCTTTAACTTCCTGACTGATGTCTTGAGATGTTGCTTCAATATATCCACAGGATTTTCCTTCTCATGATGCCATCTATTTTGTGAAGTGCACCAGTCCCTCCTGCAGCAAAGCACCCCTGTGCTTCATGGTTGGGATGGTGTTCTTCGGCTTGCAAGCCTCCCCCTTTTTCCTCCAAACATAACGATGGTCATTATGGCCAAACAGTTCTATTTTTGTTTCATCAGACCAGAGGACATTTCTCCAAAAAGTATGATCTTTGTCCCCATGTGCAGTTGCAACCTGTGGTTTGGCTTTTGTATGGTGGTTTTGGAGCAGTGGCTTCTTCCTTGCTGTGCGGACTTTCAGGTTATGTCGATATAGATACTTTTGTACCCGTTTCCTCCAGCATCTTCACAAGATCCTTTGCTGTTGTTCTGGGATTGATTTGCACTTTTCGCACTAAAGTACATTCATCTCTAGGAGACAGAACGCGTCTCCTTCCTGAGCGGTATGACGGCTGTGTGTTCCCATGGTGTTTAAACTTGCGTACTATTGTTTGTACAGATGAATGTGGTACCTTCAGGCGTTTGGAAAATAGCTCCCAAGGATGAACCAGACTTGTGGAGGTCTACAATTGTTTTCTGATGTTTTGGCTGATTTATTTTGATTTTCCCATGATCTCAAGCAATGAGGCACTGCGTTTGAAGGTAGGCCTTGAAATACATCCACATGTACACCTCCAATTGACTCAAATTATGTCAATTAGCCTATCAGAAGCTTCTAAAACCATGACATTTTCTGGAATTTTCCAAGCTGTTTAAAGGCAAAGTCAACTTAGTGTATGTAAACTTCTGACTCACTGGAATTGTGATACAGTGAATTATAAGTGAAATAATCTGCCTGTAAACAATTGTTGGGAAAAACTACGTATCATGCACAAAGTAGAAGTCCTAACTGACTTGCCAAAACTATAGTTTGTTAACAGGAAATTTGTGGAGTGGTTGAAAAGGCCCTTTCTGGGAACCGTTTGTCACCATTACAGTGCAATTAATGTATTGTTTAGTGTTGTGTAGTGGCTTTGCTGGCATGCATCCCACATTTTGTTTTTTTGCCCCACCAAGATTTACATGCTAAAATCACCACTGAATCACATTGACAGTATCCCTTCTGATTTAAACATAACTTTACATACATGTTTACCCATGGAAGAAGTGGTCAGAAAGTTACATTTTGGACCTGAATGCCAAAACCCTTAGTTGGACCATGTTGTATACACCACCATACCATGAGATATCCATGTCATCACTGGAAAAGGAAAAGGTTGAGTTTTATATCATTTCAAAGCTTACAAACAATGTTGTCAATCTATTTCATTATTTATTTAAAAATATATTTTTAAACCTTTAATGTCAATTAACTAAATTATACACACTTTTTTTCTCTCTTCATATTCACATATGTTGCAGCTTTGACTATAATTCAGTTGTTCCAACTTCTTATAGTCCCGTACCCCTTCAAACATTCAACCTCCAGCTGCTTACCCCCTCTAGCACCAGGGTCAGCGCACTCTAAAAAAAATTTTGCCATCATTGTAAGCCTGCCACACACACACACACACAACACGATACATTCATTCTTATGTTTTATAAATGTGAGTTGTCACAACCCGTCTCGTGGGAAGTGACAAAGAGCTCTTATAGGACCAGGGCACAAAAAAATAATAATCAATCATTTTAATGTTTATTAACCATCTTACATATAAAATCTTATTTTTCATCAAAAAGTGTGAATAACACACCACAGGTTAATGAGAAGAGTATGCTTGAAAGGATGCACATAACTCTGCAATGTTGGGTTGTATTAGAGAGTCTCAGTATTAAATCATTTCCACACACAGTCTGTGCCTGTATTTAGTTATCATGCTAGTGAGGGCCAAGAATCCACTCTCACATAGGTACGTGGTTGCAAAGGGAATCAGTTTCTTAACAGTGCGATTTGCCAAGGCAGGATACTCTAAGCGCAGCCAAATCCATAAATCTGGCAGTGGCTTCTGATTTTTTAAATGTTTTATTCACAGAACCGCTTGTTGCAATTTCGCTGAGACTCTCTTGTTCAGATATCAGTAAGTGGACTGGAGGCAGGGCATGAAAGGGATAATATATCCAGTTGTTTGTGTCATCCGTTTTGGGAAAGTACCCGTGTAATTGCGCCCCCAGCTCACTCAGGTGCTTCGCCATATCACATTTGACATTGTCTGTAAGCCTGAGTTCATTTGCACACAAAAAATCATACAATGATGGAAATACCTGTGTGTTGTCCTTGTTAATGCAGACAGAGATGAGCTCCAACTTCATCATAGCCTCTATTTTGTCCCTCACGTTGAATATAGTTGCGGAGAGTCCCTGTAATCCTAGATTCAGATCATTCAGGCGAGAAAAAACATCACCCAGACAGGCCAGTCGTGTGATAAACTCGTCATCATGCAAAGCGGTCAGGCAAGTAAAAACTATGGTCAGTAAAGAAACTTTAAGCTCATCTCTCAATTTAAAAAAACAACATGTCAATACTTTGCCCCTTGATAACCAGCACACTGCTGTATGTTGTAAAAGCGTTTCATTAAATAATGCAGAAAATACACAAGAGTTCAGGGGCCTTGTTTTAACAAAGTTACCCATTTTCACTGTAGTGTCCAACACGTCTTTCAAGCGGTCAGGCATTCCCTTGGCAGCAAGGGTCTCTCGTGGATGCTGCAGTGTACCCAAGTGGCATTGGGAGCAACTGCTTGCACGCGCGTTACCACTCCACTATGTCTCGCTGTCATGGCTTTTAAGCCATCAGTACAGATACCAACATGAGCAGCAGCTACGTTTGGCTACATACGGACCATTAGTGGAATTCCTGCGAGAGAGTAACGGTTAATGTGATTGGACGTTAATTATTTGACTAGGCTATCTGTATTTGACATTGTGTTGTTATTTCACAAGATGGTTTAATTTTATTTTGGGCAGTGAAACGAGGCTACTCAGGCGAGAAAAAAACCTCACCCAAATGTATTGCTCCTTTGGAAAATATAAATAAACTGTTTGAAACTGTGCATTTTTTTTTTTTTTTTTTGACATGTTAATAATCACGTTTGTATTTGCCGTATCCCCGACGGCATTTACTTCCCCAGTTTGGGAATACATCTTCTGAGTTTTTTTTGTTGTTGCGCCAGCCACAGGTGGAGACAACATGCTTTTGAATACAGGGTGGTTGTCATTTCAAACATATAAATATACTTCATAGAATGGACCTATCTCTTCAGACCACTTCAATTGAGCTGGTACATCATTAAAATTGTAATATACATTTTTACTTCTAATTACTACCACAAAGAATTTCACCGGTTCACCTACAGTCGAAAGTCAACTTAAATGGTCATGTCTATTCTCTTATCTATATTTCAATAGGTTTCCCAAGGAGGATTGACAGTAAAATTTAAAACAGATATTCCCATTCAAGTCAACATTCTGTGCGGACCTTCAACCATCTTTGTGGTACCATTTGTTAGTTTACATTTCAATTGTAAACCCATTTTAGTACATTTATCAGCCAAAACATGACACCCATCCTGTATTCAATAGCATGTCTCAACTGATGGCGAACACAACACAAAAATTATAGATGTAAAATAGGATTTAAAAACTACAACATATGCATATATGAAGAAAAAGAAAGTTAACGTCAATTATCTAAAAACGCGTAATGTGCTTTCTACTCCATACATTTTCCCTGACACCCAAAAGTACTCGTTACATGTTGATTGCTTAGCAGGACAATAAAATAGTCAAATTCACGCACTTATAAAGAGAACATGCCGGGTCATCCTACTGCCTCTGATCTGTCGGTCTCACTAAACACAAATGCTTCGTTTGTAAATCATGTCTGAGTATGTCCCTGGCTATCAGTAAATGTAAAAAAAAATGAATGATTGAAATGATTCACTTTTACTTTTGACACTGAAATTGTTTTAGCAATTTCATTTACTTTCGATACTTAATTACATTTCAAACGAAATACTTTCACTCAAGTAGTATTTTACTGTTCATTTTCTACTTTTTCCAGCAGTGCAAATTGGCCTACTAATCAGTTTCACGTGGCTTCCTCAATCTGAAAAAATAAACCAAGCCCGGAAATAAACTACACAGCCTAAATACTTATAGGATAACTCTTTGAATTCAAACCTTCCCCACATCAATTAACCAATGAAATAGTATTTTAAGTTAATTGTTTATGGCACAGCACCGTCTAACCTGTATTTTCTGAAAAGTTCATCGCTCTCCTTGAATCCGTTGTTGAGCAGCATGTTTATTCCTTTAAATGCCAACTCTGCATCGTCAATCTGTTCCGTCTCCTCTTGTTGTTGTGATGGTTCTGGGTCCGCCATCGATCACAACCCGTACGTTTAGTCTCAAGAACAGTTAACCAAGTTCCGAGGCAGCGCGCTTCGCCTTTCGAACCACAACACACCGGAGAAACGGAAGCGACAGCGGTAGTCTAGACTGGTCGAGAGGCGGTGCACCTCGTCTCGCTGCCGCTACAGTGGGCTTCTACAGTAGCTCACCGCCCACTTCGAACTACTGACACTATCGCATGGTCTTATCATAAATTATAGTTTAATTTGATCAAAGGTGCTTGAGGTAGCTCCAATAATATAATTGGTTTACATTGTTTTCTTCAGCGTTGTGTCTTGTCTTCCGCTCTGTGTTGGGGTGCGTTCCCAAATAATAGAGGAAATGGAAATGCGATGGTCTTCTTGCCGCCAGTGATTCATCCAATGAGCGTATAGTATGTTGAAAATAGTGTTGAGGCGCTAGATATTATCAAAGATTTCACATGTGAAAATGAAGCATATGTTTTTAATAAAATATTAGGGAGTGGGAAATATGCCCTAGTTTCTATATATCAACTACGTTGCAATGTCAAAATTAACAGACTAATATCCAAAAGATGCAACACTAATATTGCTTTTATACTGTAGGCCAGGGTTACCACTGGAGGTCCAGAGCCTGCTGGTTTTCTGTTCTACGTAATAATGCATTGCACACCCCTGGTGTCCCAGGTCTAATGCAGTCCCTGATTAGAGGGGAACAATGAAAAATGCAGTAGTACTGGCTTCAAGGTCCAGAGTTGAGTTGAGGGCTGCAGGCTATTGTATTCAACAGTTGCACATGAAAGATAAACACCAAGTTCAAAACAAAAACAAGCATTTACAACTGACAACAATAGGCAACAAAAAAACAGACGGACGGACAGATAGACAGACATGATTAACCCACTCACAAATGTTGAATGTTATCAGTGGTCAAAAGGCAGGAATGCATACATGTAAAGTAAATGATAGCTGATGTAACCGTCAAAAGTGAATACATCTGCAACAAAGTGTTTAATAATGGAAAAAGGTCATCAAGAATTATACAAAATTATATACAAAGCTTAGTCTGAGGTACAGTATATCTATACTGAACAAAAATATAAATGCAATGTAAAGTGTTGGTCCCATGTTTCTTGAGCTGAAATAAAAGATCCAAGGAATTTTCCATACACACAAAAAGCTTATTTCTCTAAAATATTGTGCACAAATTTGTACATCCCTGCATTTCTCCTTTGCCAAGATAATCCATCCACCTGACAGGTGGAGAAGCTGATTAAACAGCATGATCATTACACAGGTGCACCTTGTGCTGGGGACAATAAAAGGCCAGACTAAAATGTGCAGTTTTGCCCCACAACACAATGCCACAGATGTTTTAAGCTTTGAGGGAGCGTGCAATTGGCATGTTGACTGCAGGAATGTCCACCAGAACTGTTGCCAGATCATTTCATGTTAATTTCTCTACCAAAAGCCGCCTCCAACTTTGTTTTAAGAGAATTTGGCTGTACGTCCAACCGGCCTCACAACCGCAGACCCTGTGTAGCCACACCAGCCCAGGACCTCCACATCCGGCTTCTTCACCTGATACCAGCCGGACAGCCGATTAAAATATTTCTCTCAAATAAAGCCCTTTTGTTAGGAAAAACTCATTCTGATTGGCTGGGCCTGGCTTCCAAGTCAGTGGGCTTATGACCTCCCAGGCCCACCCATGGCTGTGCCCCTGCCCAATCATGTGAAATCAATAGACAGAGCCTAATTTGTTTATTTCAATTAACTGACAGATTCTCTTATATCAACTGTAAGTCAGTAAAATCATTAATTGTTGCATGTTGCGTTTATATTTTTGTTCAGTATACTTGTATGTGAGAAAACAGTCAATATATATTTTGTGTACATTTCTCTGTGGTCCCAGTTCAGTTGAATATAATTTGACGCCATTGAGAGAAAATGTCTCGCTTTTTACCAATAATTGACTACTCCGTATCCATATCGATGATTATAAATTATTCTGTTAACAGACAACATACACATAAATAAAAAATCCCAATGTAATTATAGTAGGCCCAAACATTTTATATGAGTTCATACATGTCGCTAGAGACACAGAATGGTAATTCAAATGGTAATACCAATGTAGAGTTAATTGCTGTGACTGATATTTTTGTTGTTAAACTGGTCAACATGGCATTTATTTTTTTCATGTGCATTTCATTTTTTTCATGTGCAGAGTTGCTTAGCCATGATGCAATACTGACCAAACAAACGCCACATCCACTCTAAAGAAAGTGTTTGTATACTATTTTTATTTTAAAAAAAAATGTAACCTTTATTTAAAAATTCTTATTTACAATGACAAGCCAAACTGGACAACGCTGGGCCAATTGTGCGCAGCCCTTTGGGACTCCCAATAACAGCCTGTAATCGAACCAGGGTCTACAGTGACGCCTCTAGCACTGAGATGCAGTTCCTTAGACCACTGCGCCACTTGGGAGCCATAGTGTGAAGGGGGATGAGGAAATACAAAGGAAGAGCATAATTGGGGAAAAACAGACATTTCTAACCCATGGTACAGCATTACAACATCATAATATATTCAATAACAAGATGGTAATAGTAAACACATTTATCACAAAATAAATATACTACACTACAGACTAGCCCCACCTCTCTTTATCTTCATTTTCCATACAGAGTAACATACAATTATGTCTGTGCCGCTTGTACGTCACAACATACATGCATGCAAGCGCAAGCACGCATACACAACGTGCAGTTTGCAAACAATTTGTTATTTTTGAACGACTCGTTTTACTGACTCAGGAATCATGATTCGTTTTTCTGAGTGACTGTTTCACTTTAGTCATTCGTTTGACCTGCTGGCCGCAAAGAGTCCTACAACAGGTTTAATGGATAGACCCTTTTTTTTCAATTTTCGCTTAAAATGACATACCCAAATCTAACTGCCTGTAACTCAGGCCCTGAAGCAAGGATATGTATATTCTTGGTACCATTTGAATGGAAACACTTTGAAGTTTGTGGAAATGTGAATTGAATGTAGGAGAATATAACACAATAGATCTGGTATAAGAAAATACAAATAAAAAAACAACCGTTTAAAAAAAATGATTCTACCACCATCTTTGAAATGCAACAGAAAGGTCCCAAATCTAGCCATCACTCTGGTTGTAATTCCGATGGTGTCCACAAGAGGGCAGCAGTGTATGTACAAAGTTTTAGACTAATAACTTGAAGTATGAGCAAGCTACGTTACATTTAGTGTGAAGCCACCCAGGTACATTTGGGCAAATCGTGGACGTTTACATTTATATTACATTTTTCTGCAGTAATATCGTCAAATCTGTATAATTGGACTTTGATTTAGTTTTTCCAGTATTAGTAGCCATATTGTAAGTTCACAATTGGCAAAACACCCAGTTTTCATAACTTCATAAGTCCCCATATTCTTGCAGTTTTTGTCCAAAAAGAAAAGGCTTGCTGTCGCACAAGGAGAGCAGCGAAATTGTTTAACAGATACAGGGTTGGCTCATTGGCTATCTAGCTAGCTTTGATTGACCCCGATTGGTGCTTATTTGACAAAGTTACAGTCAATCAAGAGAAGACCATCCGTGTCATCGCCATGGAGGCGTCGCTCTCTGACCACATTTGGTGTCCTATAGGATATAATATAGTGAAGTCTGGTTACGTTCTAGGACCTCTGAGGAATAAATACAAACTTAATTTATTTTATTTGAATTTACCCCCTTTTCTCCCCAATTTCGTGGTATCCAATTGTTAGTAGTTACTATCTTGTCTCATTGCTACAACTCCCGTACGGGCTTGGGAGACACGAAGGGCGCGCATCTAACCTGGAAGCCGGCTGCGACAGAGCCTGGGCGCCAACCCAGAGTCTCTAGTGGCACACTGCGATGCAGTGCCCTAGACCACTGTGCCACCCGGGAGGCGAACGTACGAATGTAATTTGACTGGTTGAAACAACGTTTAGGGTTACATTTTCACAGATTCCTATCTTTTCAAATTGAGCGAGTGGAAATACAAAATCAATCGTGCATGCTATATGGACCTTTTTAGGATATGAAAAATGACTTTATCTAACAAAACTACACTTCATGTTATCCCTGGGACCCTTGGGATGATAAATCAGAGCAAGATTTCAAATTGTAAGTACACATTTCACCTTCAGATGTGAATTTATCAAACCTATCGCGGTGAAAAGGTGTTTTGTTGTTAGGAGCTCTCCTCAAACAATAGCATGGCATTTGTTCGCAGTAATAGCTACTGTAAATTGGACAGTTATATTAATAATAATTTAAGCTTTCAGCCGATATAAGACACTTATATGTACCGACATTTGTTGTTTCTCTAAATGTGCGATCATGATACACGGCGATTTGATACATGATTTACAAATGTCCCGTTGATGGAACGCCTATACCTAAGAAGTACACAACCCTCCGGTTCAGCAACATGCTCCAACCACCAAGCACCAACTGTCTGTACTATGTGCCCGGAAAAAAAATGATAATTAGCAGAGAAGAAAAAGGTATGTTTAGAACTAATAATTGATCGCACGGTGCAAGAATTAATGCAATTAATAGGTTATTGAATATTATAAACTGGGTGGTTGAAACCCTGAATTCTGATTGGCTGACAGTCGTGGTATATCAGACCTTATACCACGGGTATGTCAAAACGTTTGTTTTTCCTGGTATAATTATGTTGGTAACCAGTTTATAATAGCAATAAGGCACCTTGGGGGTTTGTAGTATATGGCTAATATATCACGGCTAAGGGCTGTGTCCAGGCTTTGCATCTAGCCTAAGAACAGCCCTTAGCATTCTATATTGACCATATACCACACCCCCTCGGGCCGTATTGTTAATTATACAAGGGTGGGTCTAATCCAGAATGGTGGTTAAAGGTGCATTCCAGCCGGTGTCAATTGGAAAAAGGTAAGAAGAAACGAAGAGCAGTTACTGTAGTTTGCGGTCTTTCCAGCTTCAATTTGAAGTGATTGTGTTACTGTAGCTGTGTTGTTGGCTAGCTCCTCTGAACAACAGTGTCCTGACGAGTGAGCGCCTTTTCTATGCCAGGCGAAATAAATGTCACTACAAAACAGATTAAACAAATGCAAAAATGCAGCTACTTTGCTGTTATTCTGGCTCCACTATTTGACGTGACTGTAAGTTAGCCGTAGTTGGCTAGCTAGCAAGCAAGGGATAAGAACGTTGCCCGTCAGTATGGCAATGGAACATTTAGAAGGAATGACTGGGTCGCGACTCTGGCAACCAAACCAATAGAATGAACAACCAGCCGGATTGGGTGGCAACCCTAGATTTGTGTCCGGGCTATATCTTGTGGAAGGATGAAACAGTATGAATAAATAAATAAAAATTACGCATTTATGAAAATATGTCAATCGTTATTTGAATATGTTCGTAACCCGTTGTATAAAATTGATAATGCCCTCGAAGCCGGTGTTTGGAGGATTATCCATGCCTATGTAACAGTTTTTCAAGTACTGTGTGAATTTCACCAGGTTTATATATTAATATGTCATGTTGATTTGTTATTATGCATTCCTGCATCCTGGGAGTAGGGGAGTGTGTACTTACGTTTTGCCCTGCGTGCTCAAATCATTTTGATGCACTATGAGAGGTAGGCAGGCTTTTTCTGTCGCCTTCAGAAAAGTTTGATTCGTTTAAGCACAAAGTCATACAGTGTTTTGTTCATGAATAATGTTGTATATTTAGAGGTTACTCATAAGTGGATGGTATTGTTAAGATGTAATTGTTCTTTTTAGGATGATATTAACATTCTGAATTCAACATGTGGTTAATAGTGTAATGAAACAGCAGGGAGCAGGTCTCGAATCCTCGACCTTCGAGCCCGAGCTCCGGCGCGCTATCGACTGTGCGGCAAAAGCATGCTCGTGCGGCAGGGTCGATTTCCGCGCTTATAAACCCAGGGTCGTTACAATAGCTAGCTAAGGAATTAGCAGGCTATTGTATGTGTGAACGATGGCTAGCTCCTCAAATTATCCCAGTTCCTTGTATTGTGCATCTGCTGTAGAAAGAGGCGACGATTCGCAGACCGTATGTGCTCTACAAATGTTTTCTTTTATTATTTTATCTCTCTAGCTCTCAGTTTCGTATTGCTATCCTCGTGGGGACCAAAAAAATGATTCCCCTCCAAAATACTATTTTCCTTAGCCCCTAAATCTAGCCCTAACCCCAAACCCTAAAACTGTACCTAACTCCTAACCTTAATTAACCACTAACCCTAAATTTAATTATAACCCTAAACCTAACCCCTGAGCCTAAAATAGCATTTTTCCTCGTGGGGACTGTCAAAATGTCCCCCACTTGTCCAAATGGTCCTCGTTTTACTATCCTTGTGACACACATGCACGCATACACACACACTTCTCTCTCTCTCTCACACAGACACTCAACACTATCTCTCACACACATACATACACATTCTCTGTTTTTGGAACAGATTGCACGCAGCGGCTAGTGGAGAGTGGATGTGGTCCCAGGATGTGGTCATGGAGTAGATTCTACTCAGCCAGCTGGACACTCTCTGAGGTTGAGTGGCCCGAATACCCCAGAGAGCCTCTCGAAGGAGATCGGGTCCTCATTGATCTTCATGTTCTGGATGCAGCCCTCAAAGGACCCTGTGACTGGGAGGGATGGGTGCATGGACGTTTCTGCCCAAGGAAGAGACAGATACAGTACTGTATTCAAGAGGCATAATAATGATGGAGTCTACATTCAGTGTGACTTTGATTCATCCAGCATTCACTGTCCAATGGGATCTATAGGTTATTATTTGTGCAAAATACAAGGGGTACTCTATTACAATGGACTCCAGACCTGATAGGGTTTTAATGTATCTGTAAATTCATTGACCTCTCCTTCAATGTACCAACCTGGAATGCCGCCCACATAAAGTGGGTCTTTGGTCAGAGTGGGGGAGGAGGAAGGAGGTCCTATTTTGTGGTCGCCCTCAGTGTCCACATGCATCTCCACAACGTTGTTCCTCTTGATCACTGAGGCGAGAAACACACACACACATTCCCCATGTGCGTCACCAATTACGTATTAAAGACACTTCTTACTGTGTTTGTAGCTAGCTAGTTGGGTAGAGGCAAGTTATAACATATGTAGGACAGAGGCAAGTTATAAAATATGTAGGACAGAGGCAAGTTATAACATGTGTAGAACAGAGGCCAGTTATAACATGTGTAGGACAGAGGCAAGTTATAACATGTGTAGGACAGAGGCAAGTTATAACATGTGTAGGACAGAGGCAAGTTATAACATATGTAGGACAGAGGCCAGTATAACATATGTAGGACAGAGGCCAGTTATAACATGTGTAGGACAGAGGCAAGTTATAACATGTATGACAGAGGCCAGTTATAACATGTGTAGGACAGAGGCAAGTTATAACATGTGTAGGACAGAGGCAAGTTATAACATGTAGGACAGAGGCAAGTTATAACATATGTAGGACAGAGGCAAGTTATAACATGTGTAGGACAGAGGCAAGTTATAATATGTGTAGGAGAGAGGCAAGTTATAACATGTGTAGGACAGAGGCATGTTATAACAAAAGTGTACCTGCAACTCTGTGGAACATTCCATCACACAAGGGCTGCTTGGGCCGAACGGAAACACTGAATTCACCAGCTCCGTTGTTCACACGTGCCACCACCTTGAAAAACACATGCGCATCACAACACTGCACAACAGACGAGTCTGCAAGGAAATTCAGCCTAAAATCAGCCTCAACTGGAATCATGTTTTAAATGTCAAATCTAGCAACCATGCACTAGAGAAACACTATTACTAGGGCTGTGACAGGCCCAGTCTTATCAGCCCAGTGCAGGACAGGCTCACCTCTCCTCTGTGCATGTAGAGGCTGAGGTGGTGTCCAGTGTTGGGCCCACGGCGAGTCCTGCTGGAGTCCCCCACATGGAGCAGAACACCAGTCAGACTCCTGGGACGGATGTCAAACACCACCTCAAAGCTGGAGCCCACCACAAAGGAATCATCTGGAACAAACATCATTATCATCATCAGCCTCATCATTGTTGTGATTGGTAATATGGTTCATGATGAAGATGATGATGACAATCTCAATATTTAACTTTCTACTCACTAATAATGACATATGCCCCTCTCCCTGAGAAGTAGGCCCCACTCTGTGTCTGTCCTTCAAAGCAGGGGCCAGCACCATGATTGGTGGTTGGCTCTGGCATGGGAGTGCCATTCATCTTGAAGTTACGCACACAGCCAATCACACTTTGCTTTGGGAGGAGCTTCCACTGAAAGTAAAGAGAAAACACAATACAATTTTGGGGTGTGAGTGTATGCTGTACTGTATGTGTGTTTGCGTGTGTGTGTGTTCGTGTGTTGCTTACCTTAAGTTCTGTGTTCAAGGAATCAGGAGCACTTCCCAGGTAAAGAGGACAGATCAGTTCCATGGACGTGGCCTCATCACTGGTCAGCTGTCCAGCCTGAGCCCTAATACCGTTCACTACCAAACGGAACCTCTTCTTTTCTAGGCTGAATATTACCTGCAGAGGATGAGGTCACCTAAGATGACTGTTTTTTTGATGGGCATGGTGAAAATGTTGACCCTGGGACACCAGAGACTTGGTGCAACCATGCGTCACTGAATGTAGTGACACAGTGATTTGGTACATTTCCAAAGAAACATTTTCAAAATCCCCAACATTGATCAACTACTACCATAGTTTGTGAATAATATGTGAAACAACATCACAGATTATAGATTTTTCTTAGATCTTAACCCACTGACCGAGTGCCATCTTCCATCGTTGTACTTCTCCCTGTTGAAGATCTCCTTCCCCTTGCCTACTGACAGCCTGATCCTGCCCTTGGACAGGTAGAGAGCCATGTGAGAGCTCCCCCCTCTGGTGGCTGCATAGAACAGCAGGCCCTCAGCAGATTTGGTCCTAACGTCCAGGGAGAAATGAGGTCTAGTGGAGAGACACAGGAGTCAGGCCAGGGAGAGAAAGAAAGAGTGTGTGTGTGTGTCTGTCTGTGTCTACTCACCTGGGCTGGAGCACCTGGGGAGTGAGGCTGTAGCTCAGGCTACTCACAGTGCCCCCAATGTGGTAGGCATGTTTGTCTAGAACAGAGTGTGCACACACAGAGAGACTGTCCTCTGACATCTCCATACCACCACCCTATACAACACACACAGGCACAGAGACACAGGAACTCAATATTAGAGAAAATGGCTTAAATACATGGGATTTATGGAAATAGTTTTCCGATCTCCAACAAGGCACTCTGGAAGGATTTGCCTCAGTCAATAGAAAAGTGGTTCTGAAATGCAAAGACAAAGGTTGGAGGATAAAGAGCTATGGTAAATATGACACTGTGTTTGATGATTAAAGCTCAAGTCAATCATGCAGCAAACTGAACAAGGTCTCGTCTCAGTGTTCAATAGTAAACATGTATGAGCCCATTCTCATTCCTCAGTCCTTTTGGTTATCAATTGTAAGCCTCTGGGAGTTACAAACTGAGAAAGATGACTCCCATTTTGGGTTCGGCAGGCCACTGCGAGCCGCCAGAACAGCTTCAATGCACCTTGGTATAGATTATACAAGTGTCTGGAACTCTATTGGAGGGATGCGACACCATTTTTCAAAAAGTGTTCTGTTGATGGTGGTGGAAAACGCTGTCTCGGGCGCCGCTCCAGAATCTCCCATAAGTGTTCATTTGGGTTGAGATCTGGTGACTGAGACACACACACACAGACGCATACACACACACACACACATCTTTTAAACCCCCTATTCTCCTTTGAGACCCCTCTTTCAAAGTCACTGAGATCTCTTCTTCTAGCCATGGTAGCCAAAATAATGGTCAACTGGTCATTTTCATACATTACCCCAAGCCAAACTTTTTCAGCGGGGACCCCATTTGTCCACAAGAATTTCTCGCGACCCCACCCCAAACCTAATCATGATGCAACCTTAAAATCTGTACGTTTCTGTACTCTTCATTGTTTGTTAAAAATAATAATAACAATAAGGAAAATTTGGCGACTCCACTACAGTTCCCGGACCCAGACATGAAATACCATGATGGGATGTTAATTGCCTAACTCAGAACCCACAGCTGTGTGGAAGCACCTGCTTTCAATGTACTTTGTATCCCGCAATTCAAATAGTTCCTTTATTTTGGAAGTTACCTGTATGTTTCCACGTTCAAGTGCCTATTTCATAATACTCTCTCTTTCCTCCACAAACATGCCATGCTAATACCAGTTCTGTCTAATGAGGCATGATATGTCTTTAATGTTGTTTGTTTGTTTCAGTTTAGATACAGTATGTGTGATAGGGGGTATTTCAAAGAAAGAAAGAACAAAAGAACAAAACAATGGAATGGAATAGATGGAAGGGCAGGGCCAGTATGGGTGGCTGTTGATTTGACATACTTTGAGGACAATCCGACTGTAAGTGACTCTGCGTGTGCAACTGTGTGTTCTCAGTACACTCATTAAAATATCTGTTTACCTTTAGTGTATTTGCATGAATACAAATGCATATACACAAATACAGTGCCTTCAGAAAGTATTCACACCCCTTGACTTTTTCCACATTTTGTTGTTACAGCCTGAATTTAAAATGGATTCAATTGAGATTTTGTGTCACTGATCTACACACAGTACCCTGTAAGTGGAATTATAGTTTTATATAAATATTCACAAATTAAAAAAATAAAATAAATGAAAAGCTGAAATGTCAGGAGTCAAAAAGTAAACAACACTTCTGTTATGCCAAGCCTAAATAAGTTCAGTAAAAATGTGCTTAACAAGTCACATAATAAATTGCATGAACTCACAGTGTGGAATAACGGTGTTTATGTGGAATAACGGTGTTTATGTGGAATAACGGTGTTTATGTGGAATAACGGTGTTTATGTGGAATAACGGTGTTTATGTGGAATAACGGTGTTCATGTGGAATAACGGTGTTCATGTGGAATAACGGTGTTCATGTGGAATAACGGTGTTTATGTGGAATAACGGTGTTTATGTGGAATAACGGTGTTCATGTGGAATAACGGTGTTTATGTGGAATAACGGTGTTTATGTGGAATAACGGTGTTTATGTGGAATAACGGTGTTTATGTGGAATAACGGTGTTTATGTGGAATAACGGTGTTTATGTGGAATAACGGTGTTCATGTGGAATAACGGTGTTTATGTGGAATAACGGTGTTTATGTGGAATAACGGTGTTCATGTGGAATAACGGTGTTCATGTGGAATAACGGTGTTCATGTGGAATAACGGTGTTTATGTGGAATAACAGTGTTTATGTGGAATAACGGTGTTTATGTGGAATAACGGTGTTTATGTGGAATAACGGTGTTCATGTGGAATAACAGTGTTTATGTGGAATAACAGTGTTTATGTGGAATAACGGTGTTTATGTGGAATAACGGTGTTTATGTGGAATAACGGTGTTCATGTGGAATAACGGTGTTTATGTGGAATAACGGTGTTTATGTGGAATAACGGTGTTTAACATGATTTTTAAATGACTACTCCATCTCTGTACCCCACACATAAAAGTATCTGTAAGGTCTCAGTCTAGCAGGGAATTTCAAGCACAGATTCAGCCACAAAGACAGGGAGGTTTTCCAATGGTTCGCAAAGAAGGGCACCTATTGGTAGATAGGTAAAAAATAAAATCCCTTTCAGCATATTAATTACATTTTGGATGGTGTATCAATACATCCAGTCACTACAAAGTTACAGGCGCCCTTCTAACTCAGTTGCTGGAGAGGAAGGAAACCGGTCAGGGCTTGCTTTCAACATGAGGTCAATGGTAATTTTAAAACAGTTAGAGTTGAATGGCTGTTAATAACTGAGGATGGATCAACAACATTGTAGTTACTCCACAATACTAACCTAAATGACAGAGTGAAAAGAAGGAAGCCTGTACAGAATACAAATATTCCAAAACATGCATCCTGATTGCAACAAGACACTAAAGTCATACTGCAAAAAAGTGGCAAAGAAATGAACTTTTTGTCTGAATACAAAAGCGTTATAGCCAACACAGCATTTCACAGACTACCACTCTTCATATATTCAAGCATGGTGGTAGCTGCATCATGTTACAGGTATGCTTGTCATCAGCAAGGACTAGGGAGTTTTTTTTAAATATAAAAATAAACAGATTAGAGCTAAGCACAGGCAAAATTCTAGAGTAAAACTTGGTTCAGTCTGCTTTCCAACAGACACTTGGAGACAATTTCACATTTCAGCAGGTACATTTCCTAAAACACAAGGCTTTGTGTTTTGTAACTAGGCATCTCATGAACATTAAATGTCGTCTCAGTAAGCAACTCCAGCGTAGATGTGGCAGTGTATATTAGCTAGTTTTGACTTAAATCGGCTTGAAAATCTATGGCAAGACTTGACCATAGCTGTCTAGCAATTATCAACAACCAACTTGAAAGGACTTGAAGAATATTTGTAAGAATAATGGGCAAATATTGTACAATCCAGGTATGCAAAGCTCTTAAAGACTTACCCAGAAAGACTGTAATTGCTGCCAAAGGTGATTCTAACATGTATTGACTCGAGATAGAATAGTTATCTAAATCAAGATTCATTTTTGTTGTTGTTGTTGAATGTGTGGAAAATAAACTGTGTTCTTCCACTTTGACATTAGAGTATTTTGTGTAGATCGTTGACAAAACAAAATACAATTAAATTCATTAAATCCACCTTTAACACAACAAAATGTGGAAAAAGTCAAGGGGTGTGAATACTTTCGGCTTATAAACATGCAATCAAAACAGACACTCATAATTTGCACCATGCAATATCCCACCAACAATTTGCAATGAACGGAGCCTATATTGCTCATGGTGGTCATTGTAATCCTGACATACAGTTGTGCTAATCTGTTATTCATTGCAAGTTTTCACTTGGAAGAGTTGGCCGGATAATCCGAGTGCATTTCGTGATTGAGTTATTGTAGGAGGCCACAGGAGATCAAATGATCTGGATGGATGCAGGCCAAGGTTGTTCCTCAGGTACAAATGCTTGAGAGAGCATACAGTAAGAGACGCATGCCAATGATGCACACAAACTCCAACACTGCTTATGCATAACAACGATGCGGCGTATTTATTCAATACTCCGACATTCCCTGTGTCATGTTCCAGTATCCACTTCAGGTACTCACAGGCCGTAACTATTATTATCCATTCCTAGTGCAACATTCCAATTCTACACCCTCAGTCATTCCATAGTATAATAATATTATGATAGTATATTATGATCATTCTTGTATTGATCCTAATAGTCATTCTTGACTATTGATCATTCATTAGTCCAAGTCATTGTGAATAGGGAAAGCAGAGAAGGAGTGGGGACAAGGAAATTACTTATCAGGCTGGCTGTAACCAGATGGACTGATGATGATGGTGAATGAGTGGGTTAATAGATACTTGTGAATCACTAGTCAGATAAGTGGTTTATTGTGGTGAAACATGCTTAAGATTGAACAGTCACTGGTCAGATAAGTGGTTTATTGTGGTGAAACATGCTTAAGATAGAACAATGTACAAATCAAAAGTGAAACGATGCTTATAAAATATATTTTTTTAATAGTTAATAGTTTATATTTAAGAATAGTAGTCATGATGATGTGGATGTCCATGCAGTAATGTGTTCATCAGTCACGTACAATAGCAATGGGCTTGTGCAAACAATGTGCGAGATGCTAATATTGCTCATGTCAATATCAATTTGTCCTCATTAGTCGGCAGGTCTTCCTTCTCTTCATCTCTGGAAACAAAGCAGCAAAACACAGTCAGCACAACTGATCAACACAACGTGCATGGGAAGTGATGAGTGGCCTGTTCCTAGGTAATCATAGTATAGTGTTAATGGAAACTTGGATTGAAGTCTTCCATCATTAGGACAAGGATAAATGAATACAATTGTGATTGGGTATGGCATACAAAAAACACATGCTTTCCTGTTGGTGTCACAAGTTGTGTGGTTATAAGAGTAGTCGGCAGTCAGGTAGGTCATTATTGTATGTTCATCATCGTTCACTGGGCTTAGCTGAGTTCAAAGTTCTTTCTCACCTTCCTGGAGGTGTTGTGGTCGAGCATCAGTTGTGGAGGTCTGTCAGAGCTACACTTATCCAGCAGCACATCTCCTGTAGAGCTGAACTGACTCAGGTCCTCTGCTCTGTACAGAAAGTTAGGCCTGCAACACAACACAACACACACAACAACTTTCAGGTGGTGGTAAACCTGGACAGTAACACCAATATCTAATATCAATATCAGGACACCTTTGCACTATGAAATGTGAACTATAAATGCACCGCGGATGTTAACATGAAACCTTTCCTACAAAAAGAAACTTCTAGTAGTTCGGCTAGGTTATTATTGATTGGTTGCATTTCATATTCGATGTGTGTATTTCTTGGTGTTCTGCAAGGCTCATTTGCAAAAGGCTCTCAGTATAACTCCCTACTTGAATAAAGGTTGACTAAAGAAAACTACTACTACAACCATTATGATAACTACATATGTACTGTTTCTAACAACTATTACTACTGCCGTGTTGTGACTAATGTTAGACATTATAATAGTAAACAGTGATGTGACTTTACCTTCTCAGGTAGAGGTTGGAGATGCAGCCTTTGAAGGTGTCTTTCCCCAGGAACACAGAGTCTGGGTTTGAACTGAAGGAGCTTGAGGTTATCTGCCCTCCCACATCCTCGTCATCTATCCGCAGCTCGATACTGTAGGGCAACACGGGACAGTACTTATTTACAGTATATGTGTCAGTGGTTACCAATCTGTATAACCAGTATGTGCTGTACCGTCACAACAATAATGTCTATGGTAAGTCTCAGTCATCACCAATCCATCATGGAACTGGATAAAGTTGATATGGTGGATTTAATAGCTTTCTATCAAATCTATGTTGAATGTTTGATGTTCTACCTTTGGGAAGCCACCCTTCTGGTGGCAGTCAGGTAATGCCATTTGCCGTCCTGGTACTGCTTGCTTGATTTCAAAGATTTCCAAGCTGTGTCTTTGAACGTCAGGACCACATAGCCGTTGACCAAGGCAAGTTCGATGGCGCCAACGCTCTGTCGGAGAACCGGGTAGGGATAAAGATAATTTCAAACAGTCAGGTCACTCACACTTGCTGTACAAATGTCAAAACAACAGTTGAAGAAAGAAATGTGGAGCGAGAGAGGGAGAAAAAGGGGTGGTGTGGTCTACCAACCGACTCGGTGTTCTGCAGTAGGAGCCCATTTTTCTCAGAGCTCCTGAATCCCAGTGAGACTGAGACATCCCTTGCCAGGCTGAAGCCTTCGAGAGCAGCTGACAGAGAACTCCCCACGTTAAACTCAGATTTACGAGACGCCTGGAACACCGAGACATTGTCATGTGGTTACTAACAGTGGACCGGAGTCAGTCACAGCATCTTGGTGGCATCAATATACGCAGTAGAGGCACACAGAAATGTCTTCCTGACAGTACAACTAGGTCTCCAGCGAGTCAAGATTATAGTGGTAGAAATCAAAATATAGCGCCGTGTTATTGACCATGTTTGAAAAAAGGTGTAGTAAAAGGTGAAGACTTACCAGGAAGTCCGTGGGACAGCCCCGGCTGATGCCCACTTTTTCCTCGAAGGTGGGGTACTTGCTGTTGAGCTTGATGTTGTTCATGCAGGCCTTCAGTGGCTGGGCGGTGATGTTGTGTCTGTGAGCGAGAACACACAAACACAACGTTATTTAGACTCTGGTGTGATGTACGGTTAAGGAAACAGTATACTACCAATAAGGCTTTACAACGTACTCAACACCCAGGTAAACATGGGCAGAGTTTGACCATTCACATCGTAGCGTCAAACATAATGATCATCATGTTCCTAGTAAAGCAGGTGAAAAGCACCCACCTTTCTCTCAGGGCTGGTGGTACGCCACCGATGTAGTAGTCTGTGAAGTCACCTGGGGTGTACTGGACATCAGACTTGACCACCTCCTTGCCTGCTACACGGATCTTTATCTCTTGGCTTCCTTGAGACTCAATAATGATCAACACTTCTGCTTGGTCTGAATTCTAAAGAGAAGGGTCAACAACAAAAAAATCTCAAATCTATCTAACTATTTGAGCAAACCAATGTGAGTTCTACAAATAACGAAATATCATCTATCTAGCGCCAACTGCCTTACCACTGGGAAGACTTTGGTAGCGCTTTGTACTGGTTCTCTGAGCAGGTTACTATGGATGACAACGTAGCCTCTCTCAAACGTCACACTGTAGTACTTCTCCTGCGAAAAGAGGAAAACGAGCGACACAGTCAGTGGGATAAACTGACAGCTACTCAAGTGTCAACGATGGCACATCGTCAACTTCACCACACCAAATGTTTTAATGTGAGCAGAGTAAGTAGCCTACCTCATTTCCAATGTAGAGGAAAAGCCCATTCTCTGAGCGAGTGGAGATGGTCTGGCCCAGGAGGAGAGTGGGCACATTGACACCTTGGGTGGACACCTTGGCATAACCAGTCCCCTCAAAGTACTCAAACACCACTGGTTGGCTATACCTGGGCACAGAGGGATTCAATCAGAATAGGGTTAAGGTTGTTGACTGTAAAACTCAAGATTTGATCCAGGCTAACTGGGGAGCTACATTCGGGTGGTCGGGAAAACAGAAAATGCAGAAATAGAACTGGAGAGTACTTTTGCTGCTCACAGAGCTACGCTGCTAAAGCCAAGGTTTCATTCAACTGAATAGGAGCGAATCGCGCTGTGCTAAAGTTTAGTGTCCAGTTTAGCAGGCTTGTAGTCAATCCAGCCACGTAACATGTCCATCAGTCAAGTGATAGACAGGGGAGATTGACTGTACAACAAAGACTCTGAGGAATATTGATTATGGGACAGTTATTCTTTGTTGTTCTCTGATCCAGGAGCATGATTTCCAATCAAAACCTCATTCAGCTTGGTGGTATTTTAATAAAATCCCCATTAGTTGTTGCAAAAGCAGCAGCTACTCCTTCCGGAGTCCACACAAAACATAATACGGAATGACATGATACAGAACATCATTAGACAAGAACAGCTCAAGGACAGAACTACATACATGCATCTACCAATCTCTTTGTTTGATGCTTATACCTCTTGCATGGAGTCTCCAGGTTGACCTTGACAGCATTCTTAAAGTTGTACAGGCTGATGAATCTGTCATTGAAGGTGGACAGCTCGATGCATCCCTTATAGTTGGGGTAGTTGAGGGAGGCTGGAGGCTATAGAAACAACATTTTCAGATGTTATACAAGGTTGAAAACGCTTCAATCGGGAATCGTAATGCCACCTCCGTTAGTCACTGAAAAATGTTATTTTCAGTCAATGTCAAACCAAAATGTTATGAAGTCAGGTGCTTACAATGAAGTTGGAGGGGTAGCCCCCGACATAGAAGACAATGTCACTAGGGTCCAGATTTAGAAGGTTCCTGGTCAGCTCTCCCTGCTTGCTGATGATCCGAGGTGGGTCCGGCTGATTGGATGTGAACAGCTTGGTGAGGTTCACTTCTGCGTCTTGGTAAATTCTGAGAGATTGTAAGAGGTCAATTGTAAAATCAGGGTTACTCACTGAAATCTAATTTCCAAAGACTTTTGAATGGCCGAAGGTATGGTTTACCTGCGCAGGTCCACCTTGTCAAAGAAGGAAGGCTCAGAGGGAGACCTAGTGATGTAGTCCGTCTTGATCTCATACTCTTCTCCATCCAGATTGTACACACAGAACAGCACGTTATTCCTCAGGGCCATGCCGATGAAGTTTTTAGACGACTGTGGGAGAGAGAGAGGGGAGGACAGTCAGTGCAAACTGTCAAATGTATGCGTGCCATTATTTCAATACAGAAATATACACAGAATGCCGACTGAAGTGCCAGAGAGCTTTTCTGAACCAAAAGAAAACTGTCAAATCTATGTCATTCATTTTTTTCTTTCATTAGGAGAATAGGAACTACAAGGTCCAGTTTACTCACGTCTTGGTTGCCGAGGTAGAGTATGAACATGTCACCCGTGTCTGTGATCGTGGTGGCCTGTCTCCGCCTGCGTGCTCCGTCCCCTCGGCTGCTGGGGAGCTCTGGTCTCTGCAGGGACAGGGACAGGGACGTGTATGCCTTCAGGTCTTCAATATCCCGTGGGGGACGCAGCTCCACGTGGCCCTCCCCACTGAACTTCATAGGGACCACAATCTGGAGACAGGAGGAGGTGAGAGGTTGTACAGGGTTACTAAGGGACCAGCAGTGTAAAGAGAAATCAGTGTTCTCCTTTATGGGATTCACAACTGTCCATCAAATTCCCCAAAGGGCTCTGTCAAGACCTAAACCTGCAATCCTTCAAACTGAAATGAGTCTGACTCCATATATTCACGTCTTAATTCTCAACAGCACTCACTGCTGCAGAGACTGTATGGCCAGTGGAAGGGGTAACAGGTGATACACCGTGGGTATATCTGGTGGGGTGTGGACCCAGGGTGTGAATAGAGTTGTGTGTGTGTGTGGTGGTGCATTCGTACCCTATTGGCTGCGTCTCTAGCCTGCTCGATGAGCTCCTTGATCCTATTGATGTTATCAGAGACGTTGGTGACGGGGGAGAGCTGAGAGCTGAGCTCCTCCACCTCCGAGATCTTATCCTGCAGAGACGGGATGCTGTTCAACAGATTCTTCACTGTGGATGGGGGGAGGGGGAGAGAGGAGTTAGACCTTTTAACCATTTCACACCTGAACAAAACAGGAAAGGAGTGGACAATCATCACAGTACAGTTCATGCATGGTTAACACCATTTTAATAAGATACGTCATATTTATTCAATAGAGAGAAATCTCTTTTTTACAAGGAAGCCCTCTTTATGGGTGTCTATTCCCTCCAGCCTTTGCAGACACAGGTTAGTGGAGTGATTCTTCACCTGACTTGTCCACATCGTCCATGATGCTGCCGAGGTTGGAGTCGGAGGGCATGACGTTGAACTTGTCCACTTCCTCTCTGATGGCGTTCAGTCTGTCCATGGTGGTGCTGGCCGTGTCATTGGCAGCCGCTGCCTTCCTCTTCGCCTCATCTAGCATGTCTCCTATATCATCTGAGAGAAGGAGAGGCGAGAGAGAAGGAGGAGAGGGGGAAGGAGGAGAGGGGTAAGGAGGGAGGAGAAGGGGGGAAGGAATGAAGGAGGAGAGAGGGAAGGAGAGGGGTAAGGAGGGAAGGAGGGAGGAGAAGGAATGAAGGAGGAGAGAGGGAAGGAGAGGGTTAAGGAGGGAAGGAGGAAGGAGAGGGGTAAGGAGGGAAGGAGGAGAGGGGGAAGGAGAAGGGGGGATGGAATGAAGGAGGAGAGGGGGAAGGAGCGGAGAGGGAGGGAGGGATTAGCGATGATGACACTTAAGTCAAAGCACTCTCATAACTCATATTTCGCTCTTCCATTGATCAGTACATTTTCCATAATTTGAGATGGTCTATCAGACATCCTCTGGTCCTCCTACTACCCGAGCCACTGTACCTCTCTGGATGTTGTTCAGCTCAGCCTGGGCATCCAGCAGGTCCGTCTCCAATGCTTTCTTCTTATTCTCTGCGTCATTCAGGCGCTTCTTCTGGGCTGTGAGGTCATCAGAGGCCTCTGTCGAGTCAAAACAGAGCTTAGTTAAGCCTTAACTATGCCATTCCATTTAGGCCACATGTATTTGGTTGGCTCCTTACCCACTCTAAAAACACTATTACAACTTATAGCAACATACCTTTGAGATCTTTTTCTGCGTCCTTGGCTTCCCTCAGTAGGTCGTTCCCGCTTTCTTTCAGATTCTTAGCTCTCTTTGTCAGGTCCTCTTTCTTCACATCCTAGATTGAAAAATAATGAAGAAAATAAGAAAAAAAACAAGTTGAAGAATATTGCAGAAACAGAAGGTGGACCAAAGACACATCAGCTTAGAGTTAGGTGCTGTGGAGTCAATATCTCCCTGGTATGGGTCTAGTGGCTAGACTGTGGACTCACCTTCAGGGCTTTGTCAGCTGCATCTTTGGCCTCCTTGGCTGCCTTCTCTGCAGCGTTGACCGCATCTGTGATGTTCTTGTAGGCCTCAATGGCGTCCATGGCATCACGCACATCCGAGCGGCCACTCGAGTCCCTTACAGCACTGTGACATAGGAAGACGAGAGAGGCGCGGGGGGAGGAGGAAAGAGAGAGAGAGAGAGAGAGAGTGTGAGAGGGGGGTAGAAAGAGACAGAGGAAGGAAGGGAGAAGAGAGAACAGAAGAGCGAGAGAGTAAAGGTAAACACACGGGAAATGCCAATAAACCAAATGGAACAACAAACATGCAGCCTGAGGGGAATCTAGCGGATGGCAGATCTATCTGGAACGACCCACTGAGGATGAAAACCACCCAGCATAAACATCCCTGTTAAAGAACCACAACTACCGCCACTAACATTACTTCAATACTATGTCGTTGATGCTTGGGGAACCTTTTGAGTTGATCCTCTACTCTTATCTTGAATTACGTGCTGCTGAGAAATTATGGCTTCCCATTGAAACTAACATGGGCAATACAGTCTTGAGACCATTTAGCTTAAACTACACAAACCAGCAGCAGAAACTGCCTTGTCGTCATAACCCAGGACCCGTCCTATCCCTGGTTTAAGAGGAAATGTCCCCACATCCCAGGTCCCTATAACTCACTCCTGTAGTTCCTTGGCCAGCTTGGCCAGGTTCTCAGCGTGTCTCTCTGCTCGCTCCACAATGTCCTCCTTGGCCGCGGCCTGGGAGATGGCGTTGACCTTTTTGGTGAGGTCAGTCCTGGCGCCGTCCAGTTGGGCAGCTAGTTGTTCATACTCCTGGAGAGGAGAAAGACAACAGGGTCACATTCATTAGGCACCAAATGGATGAAAACATGACTGAAACAGGGAGGGACTACCTGAACTTGTCCAATAACAAATGGTAATGTTTGCTTTCCGTTGCAAACTGTTTGGCTACGTTTTGTTACCGTATGCCTAATGAAGAGAACAGAAGAACCACTGTAGGCACAGGAAATACAGGCAAGGACATACCATCCTCTTTACCTAAAGTCATGATATTATCAAACACAAGCATCGATTGTTATCTGAGTGGCTGGCAAGTTAGGACTCAACCACTAACATTTGAGAATCGAGAGCAACTGCAGTTTCAGAATCAAGTATTGTCAAAATGTGTTGTGTACATCGGCTGTATCACTACACTGGTTAGGATCATATGTGTACCGGAGATGATAGATGCATCACTGACTTCGGTATATTGAATTTGACTATGCACATGAGGTAATATGCAGTTGCAACATGAGATGACACGGCCGGTCTGTGTGCTCACAGTCTTGCTGTCCTTCAGCATTCTCAGGAGGTCCTCTGTGGCCTTCAGCTGATTTTCTGCCATGGCTATCTGGTCCTGGACCTTCCTCCGTTCCTTCTTCAGGTCCTCCATACGTTTCTGAAGAACAAACATTCATTTGGTTAAGAGCACATTAGCACTACTGCCATAAGACGTCCATTTTGGGGGGGGGGGACGATGACCATAACCATGAAAGTAACCATAGCAACGGACCAAACATCATGGTTACCGCAGTAGCTGCCTATACGTGATAGCATTGTACCATCATGTTAAAAGAAAATAGTAAATACAGGGAGTTTTATTATTACCAGGATGTCTTTCAGTGCCTCTGAGTTGAGTCCGTTCTGTGAGTTGGCTTTCTTCACCATGTCCCCAGCCTGTTTCAGCGCCTCCTCCAGGTCCTTCAGTTTAGCCTCATAGTCCTTCAGAAGACCCTTCACCCTCTTGGCTGCTGCCTCATTCTGATCATACTGCTTGGTCACATTAGCCTTGATGTAGTCCAGCACTGGGAGAATACAACAGAATAGAAATGGTCATTCTCGACCGGAAATTTAAAAAAAAGTCTCACTATTTTATTCGGTTGCTGATGGTATCAAACAAAGTAGTCATCGCCATTGTGACATTATACTTCTTATCTGTATCTTAACTCAACCTAATCCAGTAATGTTCAAGAACATCAGAGTTACCGTACGAGCTTCTAATCTTATGAAAGAAAAGCCTTGAGGGATTTGAAGAGTTTTGGTTCCACAGCAGACTACTTACGTTTCTGGGCCTCGTCTCTCTCTTTGTCGGCTGCGTCTTTCTGGGGGTTGAAGTTTCTCCTCTCCATCTCCTTCACCATGCGTTCAGCGTCGGATAACATCTTAGCCAGGCTCTCACTGGGCACCACATCACCGGAACCAGACTCTTTCAGCTGCAGCAGCAGGGCTACACAACACACACATTTAGGTTGAGATATATAGAAATATAAGGGAGGGAGAGGGAGTGGGAGAGGGAGAGAGAGGGAGAGAGGGAGAGAGAGAGAGGGAGATAGAGAGAGAGGGAGAGAGGGAGAGAGAGAGGGAGATAGGGAGAGAGAGAGAGAGGGAGATAGGGAGAGAGAGAGAGAGAGAAGGGGTGAGAAAACAGAAAAATAAAAAGGAAAGAGGATCATTTGGCTAGAGAGAGAGATATATATAGACTGGGGGGGGGGCAAAGAGATCAGGCGAGTTAGAGAACAAGGACTTGGTGGTTTACCCAGGATCTTCTCGAGCAGGTTCCTAGCCTCAGTGTCCAGGTCTTTAGCTCTCAGATGGGTTTTACCCACATCATTCAGCACTTTCTGGGCATCCGCAGCCCTGTCATCCGCCTGATGGACAACACAGAAATAGACACAAACATTAGCTCTCCAAAGCCAGCACAAACATTAGCTCTCCAAAGCCAGCACACACAATCCCACACATGACAGGCGGGAATAAAAGACAGCGAGGAGGAAGAGTTCCAGTCCAGTACCTTTTCTTTCAGAGCGCTGATATCCTCGTTGACACTGAGAGTGTCCTGCTCCAGTTGGCTAACCTTGGGCTTCTGGCTGTTCACACTGGAACTGAACTTGCTCACCAGACTCTGTGGAGGGAACACACAGTCTATTGTTTAACACTTTATTATGGGATGGATGGATGGATGGATGGAGAGAGAGATGGAGAGAGAGATGGAGAGAGAGATGGAGAGAGAGAGAGAGAGAGAGAGAGAGAGAGAGAGAGAGAGAGAGAGAGAGAGAGAGAGAGAGAGAGAGAGAGAGAGAGAGAGAGAGAGAGAGAGAGAGAGAGAGAGAGAGAGAGGAGAGAGAGAGAGAGAGAGAGAGAGAGAGAGAGAGAGAGAGAGAGTGAGCTACAGTTCAATGGGATATGGCTGGTTGTGGACTCCTCAGGCTGTCAGAGAGGTTGACTGAGTGACTTGTTTCCTCCTGTTGGTTTGATAAATGCTTACAGCGTTTAAAAACGGAGCGTATGAGTTGCTGAGATCCCAAACGCGTGGGAGTTCAGCTCTGACATGTGTTGACACACAGCTCTGGGACAAACTGACTGAGATCGCTTATCAGAATGATTCTGGAATGTTCGAGTACGCACACACCCTTTACCGCTCTCTCTGTGTGTGTGTGTGTGTGTGTGTGTGTGTGTGAGCATTGACGTACAGCTATCCACACGCTATCTGCGTTTAGGTCATTTGCTATGTTTTGAAGTCCTCTCCCATCCTTTCTGTGGCCTGTATAGCCAGAGGGCAGGGTGGTACACTTCACTGCTTTTAACAGTACATATATGCCATTAATATATACAATATAATACCTTGGTCTCTGTGATGGCATTCTCCAGCATCCTGAGTCGGTCCTGAGAGGAGGCGGAGATACTGGCGTTATCCAGCTGAGTCTTAATCCTGCCCAGCTCCTCATCCAGACGCCCCAGATCGTTTAGTAAGGTCTCGGCGCAGTCGTCACACTCTGACAAGCCCACACAGACAAACGTAATCAACCGCTGATCATGATGAGGTAGGTACCCTCATGTACTGTACTCTCATTGGGGCCGTCACGCTGTCACGACAGAGACACTAACCTTGACACTGCTCGTCTGTGTTGGTGTCCCCCGGCTCCAACGCATTCTTGCACACTGCAGAAAGAGCAACATTATACATTGCATTTATTTTGACGAGGAAAATGAAACATCTACAGCGTAAAGCTTTACCAATAGGCAGAATGTGCCGCCATGTCTCAGTACGGTATCCACACTCACCACCAGTCCTGGAGTCACAGCTGTTTCCGTTGCCGCCACAGTCACAAGGCCGACAGCTTCCTCCGGTTGTCAATGGATCACCGTGGTAACCAGGGGTGCATCGTTCACAACGGTCTCCTGCGTAGCCTGGTCGGCAAACACACTGGAACCCTCCAGCGACCTCTCTGCAACCCACCGCAAAACTATAGTGGAACGATGAAGAAAGAAGAGATAGTTTGGTACCCGCAGATACTGGGCCGACCACGGTAAGTGATACACAGTACAAGGGTTTGATTTCACCAAAGGAGCATCTACTGTGGGTGACCTTGCCACCGGTTGGTTCTTTGGTGACACTGACCTGTTAGCTGGCACACCAAAGGGGCACGGGCACACCCGGCATGATCTCTGGGCAGCGTCTCCATAGTAACCCTCTTTGCAGCGCTCACACCTGTCCCCGGCTGTGTTGTACTGGCAGTTCTGTCCAGAGGAAGAGTAGAAAACATGCGTTAGACTGTATCACGTGAGCACCAAAAGAACAGTATTTGAATGAAGCACTAGTCCTTCATAATGGACATTCAGTTTACCCAGGGAAGAACAGCACAAGGTACAGTAAATCAGTGTATTCTTCAAACGAGTGAATAGCCAAGTCACATAGAAAACCTATAGCCTCACTAAGTTGTTGAAAAGTCCTGAACAAATACCACCGTGAGTCTAAACACACTTTGTCCTTCAGTAGACATAGTCACACAAACATACTCCAGCCCAGAGTAGATCCAACAACAGGCAACATTATGTCCTTTTTTTTATCTCAAAAGGAGGGTGATTGTCATCCCTCTCTACCATAAACGACTAACATTTCTGTCCTAATTCATCCCAAAGAGTGATTTTGATGGTACAGAGAGAACGAGTGTTCAGCCTGGACTCCTTAGGCCTAGATAGAGGCACAGGCCTGGTCTTGAGTGGCATGCGTAAGATGAGAGGAGACAAGAGAGGGAGGGAGAGAGAGATGAGAGAAAGAGAGAGAGAGGGAGAAAGGAGAATATAGAGTGCTTTTAGAGATCTAGAGTTTCACTGGGAGACAGCTAATGTAGACCCATATCACAATCATATATAATCACCATCATCCAATAGTTTCATGTGGTTAGCCGTCCATGGTACAGAACAGTATGTGGGCACCAAGGCGGAGTGGGATGGCCACACCATGCCCTGTGGCGTGGGGTGTGAGGTCTAGACTATGACTACTGGGCTGTGGCTCACCCTGATGGAGTCACATAGGCTGACATAGCAGGTGTTGCCCAAGTGGTTATCACTGAATTCCTTGAGGGCTTCTTTAGGCTCACAGGTTTTGAATGATTGTAATTCAGAAGCACTGTGTGTGTTCGAGTTCAAGTTGATTCGTGGTATGTACAGGACACACATACTTGCGGGTTCCCTTGCGATCATGCGACAACAATAACAAATAATAGAAGACAATAATACAAATATACAAAAAAGGGTGTGTTCTTACCAGGCACCTCCCAGTCCTGTCGTCACACTCGTTGGCGAGGCCGTTACAGAAGCAGGGCACACAGCGACCCAGGAAAGGCCCACTGCCGTCCCTATAGTAACCACGAGCACATTTCTGGAACAGAGAAACACACAGACATTAATACAGGTACATCAAAATACATAGATACAACAATATCATACAGAAAAACAGAATTTTGAAAGTGATTTCTATCTCAATGGGACCCTCCTGGGTGAATGTGAATTCTATCACGAACAGAACAGAATCCTAAAACACACATTTCAAAACGACACACTTCGCTCCCACACAGAAGAACACTTCGCCATTCAAAGTGGCAGTGTTTGAGGAGATACAGGCAATCAGAGTTTACGTCAGCTAACCTTCCTAGCGACAGAGAATGATTGATCTCACAATGTCCCAAATCCCGAGTGGGTCGTTCACCAGCACCACGCTGAGCACAAGACGAGTGTGTATTCATCCTTAACGCACCGCCGCCACTCAGAAGCCAAACACACCCTTCGCTCTATAGGATAACGGTCTGGAAGTCCACTGATATCCTACAAGTCTACCTCTCACATGGAGCAGCCAAGCATACATTACAGTAAGTTTATTTGTAACCCAACAGAAATCCATTGTTTTACCTGGATCTGAGAGCTGGCATCTTGGTCGTCAAAAGACGGGTACTGAACAGTCTGTCCTCGGTCATTCACAGAAGAATACTGGACTCTCTGTGTACCCTGGTCATTCACAGAGGGGTAATGTACTCTCTGTCCGCCCTGGTCATGTAGGGAAGGATAATGTATCCTCTGTGCCTCTCGGTCATGCTGTCTGGGATAGCGGTTCCTCTCTTCCCTGGTAATGGGTCTGTGTCCTGCGCTGCATAGTCCCAGTAAGATCCCCCACAGCAGGGTCTGAAGTAGCATGCCTGTCCTTCTGGCTCTCCAGGGGCTGTGTACACACGTGTCTGACATTGCTCACGTTTTGTCTGAATAACTCCCTGCTCTGCCCTGCCTCTGCCTCTTAAACACACACACACACTCCCACATGTAGAGGACACGCCCCTTCTCCACTCACCTACAGTACCTTAGTCAGCAGCGCAGTCAGAGCAGTGTAGCAACACGCACACCCACACGCTGACCAACGTGCACGTTAGGGTTGGGCGTTATCCAGATGTTCATACCGTCAAACCGTTTCTGTACCATACCGGGGTGTGCGGTATTACTGGAAGTGCACAAAACTATTTAGGCAACAGGGATCTTTATCCAGGAGGGGATGAATATGTCTAGTCTGCGTACCAGTGTTTTTAACTAACATGCCAGAGAGACTGTCCTTTCAGGAATCTCAATGTTCAATATGGAGCTAGATTGATGGCGGAGTTGCTCATTGGTTGTTGGAAAAAACATCAATATTTTCCATGACAACATGTAGAGCCTCGAAAATAGGTTCTTTTTTTTTTTTTACTTTATTCAAAATCAAAACGTCCATACACATTCGTTACTATAACCACTTCCGACAATACAATGTCACTTACACACAAAGGGTCGACAGGAAAATCGTCAGAATGTACATAAGCCGCCTCATCCACATATAGAAAGGTTGCTAGGGTGGGGCTCCACCTGGGAGCCTGAGTGAGTTTGTGTTGAAGTGTGTCTATAGATGTGTTCACAGGGTATGTGTGTGAGCATGCCAGTGTGACTGTGTGGCTCTGTGAATAATGGTTGGAAATCTCCAGACAGTGCAGGAGCAGCAGTCACACCTGAATCATGCAGTCCAAACACATAGCAGTGGAGACAGTTGGGCGTGGTAGTTAGTTGGATCTGTGTATGTACTATCTGGTGTCGGGTAGTGAGTAACAATGTCCCAGGTTGCCAGATGCCACGCCCGGCTATGTGTCAGGGCGCCTCTCCTTTTTCTAGCGCCGCAGGGTACATATTATCCATTTCCTCTGAACACACCTGACTAGAGGATGTTGACGTCTCCCACACACGTACACACACACACACACAGGTAGATCATGCTCTCGCTATGGTAACAGGGCTTCGAGCACAATCGCAAAATGGGGAAAACAACTCAATCAACCCACATGAAACAAATACTATAGTATACTATGGT